>NC_081312.1:20507647-20813970 GCF_026419965.1 Kogia breviceps
TTTGTTTTGTTTGTTCATTTGTTTTGTTTCTTTTAGACTCCACATATAAGTGAGATCATATGGTATTTGTCTTCCTCTGATTTATTTCACTTAGCACAATATCCTCTAAATGCAACTGTGTTGTTGGCAAGATTTCATTTTTAATGGCTTAGTAATATTCCATTGTATATGTATATCACATCTTCCTTATCTGTTCATCTATCAATGGACACTTGGGTTGCTTCCATATCTTGGCTAGTGTAAATAATGCTGCAGTGAATATTGCAGGCACATATCTTTTAAAATAGTGTTTTGGTTTTCATCACGTAAATACAAAGAATTGCTGAATCATTTGGCAATTTTATTTTTAATTTGTTGAGGAACCTCTATACTGTTCTTCATAGTGGCCACAATAATTACAATCCCACCAAAAGTGCACAATAGTTCCTTTCCTCCACATCCTTGCCATTGCTTGTTATTTGTTCTCTTTTTTAATAACAGACATTCTGACAGGTGAGAAGTGATATCTTATTGTGGTTTTGATTTGCATTTTCCTGATGATTAGTGGTGTTGAACACCTTTTTGTGTGTCTGTGGACCATCTGTATATATTTATATAATGTCTATTCAGGGCCTCTGCCCATTTTTCAAGCAGGTTGTTTGTCTTTGATATTGAGTTGTATGAGTTCTTTTATATTTTGATGTTAATCCCTTATTGGGTATATCATTTGCAAATATTTTCTCCCAATCAGTAGATTGCCATTTCACTTTGTTGATGGTTTCCTTTGTTATGCAAAAGATTTTTATTTTGATGAAGTCCCATTTGTTCGTTCATGTATTTGCTCCCCTTGCCTGAGGAGATAGACCCAAAAGAAAGATTGCTAAGAAAAAGAGCATACTGCCTAGGCTTTCTTCTAGGAGTTTTATGGTGTCAGATCTTACATTTAAGTCTTTAATCTATTTTGAGTTTATTTTCATATATGGTGTAAGAAAGTGGCCCAGTTTCATTCTTTTTCATGTAGTTGTCCCATTTTCCCAATACTACTTATTGAAGAGGCAGTCTTGATGAACTCTTTTAGCTTTTGCTTGCCTGTAAAACTGATTATATTTTCTGCAATTCTGAATGATAACCTTGTCAGATAGAGTATTCTAGGTTGTAGGGTTTTTTTGTGTGTTTTGTTTGTTTGTTTGTGTTTTTCCCCTTTCACCACTTTGAATACATGATGCCACTCCCTTTTGGCCTGCAAAGTTATTGCTGAAAATTCAGCTGCTAGTGTTCTCTACTGTGTAACTGGTTGCTTTTCTCTTGCTGCTTTTGTTATTATTTTATTTATGGCTGTGTTGGGTCTTCATTTCTGTGAGAGGGCTTTCTCTAGCTGTGGCAAGCGGGGACCACTCTTCATCGCGGTGCACGGGCCTCTCACTATCATGGCCTCCCTCGTTGTGGAGCACAGGCTCCAGACATGCAGGCTCAGTAATTGTGGCTCATGGGCCCAGTTGCTCTGTGGCATGTGGAATCTTCCTAGACCAGGGCTCGAACCCCTGTCCCCTGCATTGGCAGGCAGATTCTCAACCAGTGCACCACCAGGGAAGCCCTCTCTTGCTGCTTTTAAGTTCTCTCTTTATCTTTAAATTTTGCCATTTTAATTATGATGTGTCTTGGTGTGGACCTCTTTGGGTTTATCTTGTTTGCGGTTCTCTGTCCTTCCTGTACCTGGATGTCTGTTTCTTTCCCCAGGTTAGGAAAATTTTCAGCTATTATGTCTTCAAATATGTTATCTTCCTTTTTCTCTCTCTCTTCTCCTTCTATGATCCCTATAATGCAAATGTTAGTACACTTGATGTTCCAGAGGTCTCTTAAACTATCCTCATTTTTAAATATATATATATATATATATATATATATTTTTTTTTTTTTTTTTTCTGTTCAGCTTAGGTGATTTCCACTACTCTGTCTTCCAGATTGCTTATCCATTCTTTTGGATCAATCCATTCTTTCATCTAATCTACTTATGATTCTCTCTAGTGTATTTTTTATTTCAGTTATTGTACTTTTCACCCCTGATTGGTTCTTTTTTATATTTTGTAAGTGTTTGTTGAAGTTTTCATTATTCTGACTGGTATGTGGAGAACAGATGTAGGAAGGCAAGGATAGAAAGAGGGACAACAGTAGGAGACTATAGCAATAGCCCAAAAAGACCATGAGAACTGGCTTGAGACAAGATGGTAATTATACAGAAATTTGAGAAGTCATTTGATTCTGGTCATATATTGAGGTTATGGCCAAAAGGATTTGCTTATGGATTAGATGTGAGTGAGAGATGCACAGAGGAGTGAATGACACCAAGAGAACTGGGCCTGAATTTAGGAGAATGGAGTTTCCATTTACCGAGAAACTCTATGAGAGGGGAAGTTTTGTAGTCTAGAGGGGAGACAAGTGACCAATTAAGAACAGATTTTGCAGAAGCAGTTGGGCATGTGGATTTAGTACTCAGGGAAGTGATTTTCTGGCCGTCAACAGGAACAACAACAAAATAGGCAGAATGTGAAGCCCTGAGAGTGGATGAGAACCACAAGGAAGTTATGTAAACTGACAAGGAAAGAAAAGGGAAAGGAAAAAGATCTAAGAACTGATCCTTGAGGCATTCTAATTTTTAGAGATTTGGAAAATAGGGCAGAAAGATCAGCCAGTAATATAGGGGAGAAAACAAGAGGAAGTAGAATCACAGAAACTAAAAAAAAAATTATTTCAGGAAAGTAGTAGTGATCAACTATGCCACATACTAGTAAGTCAAATATTGTAGGGCTTTTAGTGTGGAGGCTGTTGGTGACTTTGACAGCTATTAGAGCAGATTGGTGGGAACAGAAGCATGGGAGTGAGTTCAAGAGAAAATGAATATTGGAAATATGGAAATGGTTAGTAAGTAGAGTTAACTTTTTAAAAACTTTGCTAATAAAGGAAGCAGATAAATGGAAGGGCTGATGGCTGATGGGGGATGCGGGAATGATGTCTACTGAACAGATGGAGGAATCAACCTTGAATAGGAGGAGCAAACTTTCCTTCCTAGTATCAAAAGGGGAGGCAGAGGATATGAATTTGACACATGCAATTTAATAGAGGTGATGACGGAAGCTTATGCAAGTTTCTTCTGATCTCTTTTATCATCTCAGTGAAATATGAATCATGGTAATCAGTGTATGTGAAAAGGAACAAGGGGGTGATAGAGGTTTAAGGATTATGCAGAGGGTTCCTAAGTCTTCAACTGGCATACACTTTTGCCCCCAAAGAAGCCTTTTTTTCTAGCTAAAAAAAAATTAATATGGGAATAGTACTAGGTAGCTTGAAAACCTTCAAGGGCTCCCCTTTGCTCCTTAACTAACACCTACATTTAAATTGCCTACCAGCCCCTTAATGGACTGGCTCCTTCCTCTCTCTCCAGCATCATGTCATCTCATACCTCTTATGCTCACCCTTGTTTCAAGCCAGACTGACCCTGGGATAAGATATGTTCCTTCTTGTTATCAAGACCTCTGTCCATGCTATTACCTATGCTCTAAAAGCCTCAGTCTTGCCTAATTAATCTACTCATCCTTTTCATCTCAATTCAAACATTATCTCTTCAGGTAGTTTACTTCTTAACCACCTCCACTATCTTCCCACTCCTATGAGTAGATTAGATCTATCTGATATGTTCCCTGTTGGCTATTTTGTTTCTTACCCTGAGTCCTTATAATTTATAATTATTTATTTTCCCAAGAAGTATCTGTCTCCTCCTATGGTTTCTAAGGGAGCACTGTCCACGTGTGTTGTGCTCAATTCTGAGGTCTCTGGCTTGGAGAGTGCTTTGTGGTTACCCGTATTGACCTCTCTTATCTAGAAGGAAGCTTGAATATCAGCTCAGCTTCCATACTTCTACCTGCTTTGTTCACTCCTGGGAAAGGATTTCAATCAGGCAGGTCAGGCTGGGGAAAGAGACTCTTATATGAATGACATCCTGCCTGTAGATTCCATAAAGCTACCTATAGATGCATTTTCAGTCTTCCTTGTTAAGCATCACTATCCAGGTAGCTAAGAGGGTCAGAAAAATAGAGAAACTGTCTTTGTATAGTTTTCTTAATGATATAGTTCTAGTCAGCTATGTTCTTAGCAGTACCTCTACCTTTTCCAAATAAAGTGGAAAGTGGCAAAACAAAAAAAAAAAATGTATTTTACTACACCCATTCATCTAATTATCTCATCCTATAAAATGTGGGGGGCATAACTGTAATTTCTGTAGTATATTTAATTTTTATTAAAAATCATCCTTGGATAATTGTTTAAACCACAAAGCATGCATAGTAACACTGGGTTTACAAAGTATATCTAAATGCACTGAAAGAATGTGAACTGGAGGTGAAAACTCAGAAAAAAATAATAGCAAACATTTATGGCACACTTACTATATACAGACAATGTTTTAAGCATTACTGTAGTTAATCTTTTATAGGAAACCTTGGCAAGTAGGCACTACAATTAACCACACTTGATAAAAGATGAAAATGAGGCATGGGATAGATAAAGAAACTTGTCCAAGATCACACAATCACTAAGTAATGAAGGTGGGATTTAAAGACCTTACACCAGAGGCGTCCCAATTTTTTTTTATTGTTGTTCATTGTGTCCTTAGCATTCAAATAATTTTTTCAGGGTGCCAAAAGAAATGGAATGCACAGTTTCATTGGTCAAGTAGTGACGTCTAAGAATTTTAGTAAGAATTTATGTCCTTTGAACTTAGTAGCCACTTAAGAAATAGTAAACATAAATTAAAAGAAAAAGATTTTTCTTTCATTCTTACATAACTGTAATTACCTGCTAATGAGGTGCGTATACCTGTTGGGCATTGCAGCTCCTCTCAAAGCTTAGAATTCAGTTGGTTATGACCACCCTAATTTCTGCTGCACATTGATTTTCATGTGGTATTTAATTTTTATCTCATCAACCTTCAGAAAGGTTTCACAAAGTTGTCACCAGTAGTGTGATCTAATCCTGAAACTGTGAACACCCTAGAGCTAATAGTGCTGGAGGTGTCCAGAAGATGCATCTGTGTTTCCCTGGGATATTTAACATATCCCATGGTGACCCTGTGAATACATCGTGGCACCCTGACATGCATTAGTGCAAAGTTTAGGAACCACAACCTTGCTCATTGCCTTGTCGCTTCATAGCCTCCTCTTAAGTGCTGTCTGCAAAGAACAGTGGTATATAATACTGGGAGTTCCAAGGACTAAACATACAGTCCTTACTTTCAGGTTAGAAGAAGCTAAGAGTGAGTCTAAGGCATAGACATGGTAAAAATGGGGAAATGATGAGAATGGTGCAACATAAAGAGCAGAGGCTTACAAATAAGACAGTCCTAAATTTGCATTGAGGTTCAATGATTCTAGTGCTGCTCTAAGCACGAATGTGTGCCAATTCTTGCCACATCTTACAGGCACACAAAAAAGATTTCTGTTAATAGAATGAAATTAAGTGATAAAAGTCAAATAAAAATTATAGGCAGTAATTGATATCCTGTCACTTTCACCTCAGTAATAATTCCTAAATTCGTTCCATTTTTTGCCTTTCCACCATAGTTACTTAAACCAAACATTTATTACTTGCTGCTTATTTGGGAATGGAATTCTGGCATCCTAGGAACCCAGAACATAGTTTTTACTAAAATGGTACTCAAAGTGTCTTCTGCAGACTCTTACCACTTTGGAAAAAGTTTGTTATTGGTCTGCAACACAATAAGAGCAGAAACTGATGTAAGAATTTAGAAACATTTTAAAGCAATTTGGCAAAGTAATTTAATTCCTGCTTAATTTAATAATTTTAAAATGAGGTTTGCATTTTATGGCAGCTTTTTAGATTTAATTTACCTAGTAATTCTTTTTTATTATATTTTACAGAAGTATTTGTCCACAGCAGATTGAACATGAAAGGATGGGACAAAAATGGTTTCTCCATCACAGCTAATTTGAGAAGCACTGGTCTAGAAGTGGTGCATTGGGTGGACATGTTTCCTTGGCCCTGTGGACTCCTGGTCCCATGGGGAGGAACATGAATGGGAGAGGGCTGGATAGGGGTCCTCCAAAGAAATAGGCCCATGATAGGTCCCCAGAAGCCCAGGTTTACATGCTGTACTGATTACAATCATTAACCCACAACGAATAACATAACAGGGAGAGATAACTCATCTCATTTCTGTCTTCCCAGCACCTAGTACCATAACTGATGCATTAAAGGCACGAAATAAGTGATATTTGAATGAACAAGGCATTAAATACAGTGACGAAAATGATGATGATTATGATGGTAATGACAATTTCTCTCATTTATTTCATTTGTGCCCTGTGCCAGGAGCTATGTTAGATACTTTATATAAATTATCTCTAATCATGACCAGAACCACGAAGATAGGTATTATACTCTCTGCTGAGAGATGAAATCTCTATTTTATAATTTTGAAGATAGCATGCACTTTGTAGCTTGGGCTTGGGAAAATGGAAAGGTGGCTTTATTGAACGAAATGAGATTTGAGTTGTAAAGGATGAGCAGAGCTGTTGGAAGAAGAGAGAAAGAAACACCATGGCCTATGTGGGAGAACTGTACAAACCAAAGAATGCAAGATACAAAGCACCCTCAGGGTGAGATGGATAAGAAACATATGAAGAGTCCAAATATAAGACACTAAGGACTGTGGAGCATGCGATCTTAGTAAATAGAGTATGTTCCACTTAAAAGTATTTCACATTTATTAAAAGCAAAACAACAGCAACAACAACATAAACAAAATTAAAACACTGTGCCATTAAACCAGTTCTTTTACTGACTTGGTGCAGTGCTGAGTCTCTGATTCATTATATCACTTCAGAATGGGCTTTCCTTACTTCTAGTCTATCTCTTTTATAACACCCTGTTTTAATTCCCCATGCAAAATGTATCACTATGTCATACACTAATGTATAGTATTTTCCTGGGCATGTATTTATGTATTTTTGTCATTCTCTGCTTACTAGGCTTTAAAATCCATGTAATCGAGGTCCTTGCCTATCTTCATTAGTAATGAATACCTGACACCTAAAAATGTATCTAGCACATACTTGATGTATGAACTATTTTGCTATGTAATAAACTACCGATACTTAGCAACAAATATACTTAGTGGTTTAAAACATTATATTATTATCACAATTTCGGGGGTGTAGTGGGCAGTTCCTCTGCTGGTTTCACCTAGGCTTACTCCTGTGGTTGTACTTAAATGTAATGTCACCTGAGCTGGAAGATCCAAGTTGATCTCACTCATGCTTGGCAGTTGGTACTGACTGTCAGCTAGGATGCCTCCTATCTCCTCCACATGGTCTCTTATCCTCCATTGGGTTAGACTGGCTTGCTTATGTGGTGTTCCCCGGGCCACACTCCAAGAGGCTGAAGACAGAATCTGTGAAGCCTCTGTAGTGCAGCCTTAGAAGCTGTACAACATTACTTCCGTTGTCTGGATTGATTACAGTTAAGTCATGCCACCAGCCCAGATTCAGGGAGTGGGGAAACCGACTCTACTTCTGAATGGAAGAAACTGAAGAATTTTGTGGCTATGTTTTTAATCAATCACATTTGAGGTTCGATAAGAATGCATTCTACAAATGAATAAATAGTGTGTTTAAAGGCACAGAGAGGAAAGAATACAGCATATTCCTTAGTTTATAAGCAATGGGTAGTCAGGTAGCTTCTTGAATACGAGGTGACATGATCAAAGTGAAGTTTTAGGAAGATTAATCTGCCTGTGCCTATAGGGGGAAATAAACTGGAGACAAACCAGATGCAGGAAAATCATCTGAAGCCTGCCATGATAAACCAGAAGTAATGAAATGAGGAAACGGAGATTCATCGTAAACTCTACTCCTGTTTCCCATTTACTTGTTTGGGGTTTCCAGCAATGCATGAAGGTAGCAGGCACAATGCAAAAGGGTGGTTTGCTTAAGGACAGATGCATGGGACCTGCTAGTGGGTGGCAGGAAGATAAACGGAATGAACCTGGAAAGGAATTAGGATGGTATTGATATCTGAGTGGTTCCAGCCAGTTGTCCATATATTTACTGGTTCATTTGAATGTATTGGCAACTTGAGGTAGTTTGAATAATTCAAAGTAGAATGTGAGATCTGTTCTTTGGGGAAAAAATGTCCTTGGGATATTTTTTTAACTTCCGAAGACATTACATTCAGAGGTGGCACTTTGTGTACTGAAGTAAACTTGAAGCCTCGTGGCCATTTACTTAGAACTGACTGATACAAAAGAAACAGAAATATTAACAGACACAGCATTTCACTTTTCCCTAGAGACATTCCAGCTCAGCATCTTCTCACGCTGCTAAAAAATGAAGAAGCTCATATATCTCAAGGCGTTTTTATTCTAGATGGTTATGCCTCGCCTGTTCAAACACAGTGTTGAAAAACGCTCCACTTTTAGGGATGTTTTCCTTTAGAAAAAAACTATTATTTTCTTTCTTAGAAAGGCAATAGGGAGAGAATTCAAGCTTAACAGAAATCAAGTCATAAATTTATCTGGAGAATGTCGCCTTTTAAACTTCACCATAAGAAGGAAGAATTGATGGAAATGTACCCGATTCCTATGTAGAAATGTTCTCTTTCAGAGTCTGAAAAGGCATGTCATTTTAAAAATTTGCACAGTTTTAATTTATACAAGTCTTATTTTTTAAATGATGTACAATGAACAAAGTATAAAATCTCAACTGCAACACATTGAATAGCTACCTAGCAGTTAAAATCCTTTATATAATTGTGATTTCTTTGACAGCTAAAAAATAATAAACAACAATGGGAATTTTCAATAAACTTTAGTTAAATCAGCTTTTTCAGAACAAAGGTCCTTAAACTTACAGGTATAAGAATGTGAAGTTGGCCTATCTTTTATGTATTACTCATAATGCAATTTAATTCTAGCTCTAACTTTTTGTAGGCATTTTTGTTATAAGTACATTTTGACCTTTTGTGATGAAAATAAAGATTCAGGATTCAGATACTCTTCTCTCAATTCCAACTGCCAATTATACTTTTACCTGGTTGGAAGGGAGAGGTTTTGTTTTTCATTTTATTCTGAGAAGCTTAGGCCAGTGTGTCTATAAGTTTGGTCTGCTGAAAATCTATATCAAAATCGTCAGTGGCCCCAATTCCAATGTGCAAAATCAGAATCTTTGAAAATGTGTTTTTTTGATCTTTATTTTAAATAAATTATTTAGGTGATTATTTTGAACAATAAAGTTTAGACATTTGCTCTAGATTTGGCTCCCAAGAAAGTTGCTTGTTACAGTCTTGAGTAGGTAGGTAGTAGTTTCTCCTTTGAAATAAAATAGGAGTCACCTAAATATTTTACAAATACTTATTGGCTGCTTTCTTTATGCTAGAAAATGTTCAAGTGCTGGAAATACAGTAGCTAATCAAATTGATTCTTTTGTCTTCAGGGAGCTCTAGATCTAGAGAGATAATTCAGTTACAACACAATCAGAAATATACCAGGAGACATGTTATGACACAATATCATGAGAACTTCAGAAAAGAGTGGGTGTAGGGGCATTAGGAAATGTTTTCTGGAGGAATTTACATCACAGCATAGTCTTAAAGGATAAAGGGTGGGGAGCTTCACATAGATGTGAGAGAGATCATGGTGTTTTCAGATACTGCAATTTGTTCTTTGTTACTGCAACAGAAAATAAAAGTGGAAATGCGAGATAAAGCTGAAGGGGTCTACTGAAGTCACCTGTGAAATTTCTTGTTCTATTTTTTAAAATAAATTTTATTTGGCTGAACTCATTTAGCCAATAGACCCTACATGAGGTGAAGTAATATTAGCCAGCTAAACTGGACGTCTGTATTCCTAGAGAAAATGGTTAGTATTATTGCCAGAAACATTTTGCTAAAGTGAGAGTCCCATTCTACAGGAACAGAGAATAACCTTGTTTCTAAAATAAAGCCTTCCGTATATAAAATAAGCTCACTGCCAAAAAATGGAATCTTTAAGACTTGCACAGTTTAGAAAATAATCATGCTTGACTGCAATCTTCATCTCATACCTCATGTACACTCTCTCAACAAATCTTGTTGGCTCTACCTTCAAAATACATCCAGAACCTGACTACCTTTCACCGTTTGCTTTAACCACCATCTTGGCCCAAGTTCTGATTCTCTTTCCTGTTCTGTAGTTGAATACGAGCTGACTGGCTTTTTTGCTTTTACCCTTGCCTGCTTACAAGTTGCTCTCCATACAGAAACTAGAATAAGGCTAAGGTAGGACTTCTGTTATGTAATGCAATCAAGGAGGAAAGTTTTTGGCTCTCAACTGATTCATGTGAGGATCTTTTGTTATTCCTTTCCCCAGTTTTGATGGTAAGTGTACAAATGTAGCAGGCATGGCCTAAGAAGAACATGGTGACAAGGGCACAGACCCTTAACAAGGGTCTGTGTCACCCCACTAGGTAAATTACCCAGATTAACAAAGGGGTGGACGAAATCCGAGGGGAATCTAGAAGTGGTAATAAAGGAGAAAACACTGAGAATCAGCTGTGACCTTATGGCCATCTCCTTCTGTGAGGGTTATATATTTTTTCCACAAACCTTCTTTCTCATAAGTTCCCCCTACTCCCATCAAAGAGGCTCAAGCATCCTGGAGAAGTTGCTTCTAGAACTTATACAAATAGATCTAAGTGACATAAGGGTGGACTGTAGTGGGTGATGTGCTATGAAATCCAGGTGTGCTTTCAGACCAAAGAAATTATTCTCCTGGGAAACTGCTGTTGTCTTAAGCCCTCAGCTATCAACCTTCTCTGGGATTTTTATCGTGTCTGAACCTCAGCTGAATCATCATCAAATATTAATGATATCAAGATATTTCATTTGCTTCCTAACAATCAGGGAAGGATACAGAATTAAAAGAACACTTATCTGAGCGTAGTCTGATCTTCTTCAAGGACCCTAAGTCTAAGGCATAACAAAGCCTAAGAAAACTCTTTCAAAACAGCTTGATAGGTGTTTATGTCTTAGAAATACTTAATTTCTTCTTCTCAGATAACAAAAAGGCCTAGTCTCTGAAAAGAGTAAGTAGAAATAACCAGCAGGAAGAAGCAGCCACTCATATTTCTGCTACTGCTGCTTTTGCCCTTGAAGATACAAGTAATATCAGGCAGGTGCTATTCTCTCTACAAGTGGGGTGATCTTTCCTAAGCTGAATGCTTGAAACAAAACACATTTTGTCATGACCTGTACTTCCAAGATACACTTTTGTTTCTGGCCTGACAAAAATGGCATTATGTCTTATTTGGTTTTGTTGTTTGTTTTTTAATCGACCGCTATCTTATAATTTAAAAAATAAAGATAGAACACCCAAAATAAAGAAAGAATGTTTAAGGTAATAATAGCATCATCAAAAACATTCTATAGTGAGTAAGAAGATTAAAGTAATACCCACCCTTCTTAAAAGCTCCAACTTTACCATGATATTTGACTCCACACATATGGGTAAGCATGTGGTTTTCCATTTTATTTTTCCTGAATGTTGCAACACTTTTCTAAGCTGAAGTGAATTTGAAATCATGAACATGAACATTGTCTCTTTCTGCACATGAAAAAAAATTTATATAAATGTTCAGTAGAAGATTTTTTAAATCAGGAGAAACGAAGAACTTCAGTCTTCCCTGCTTTAAAAACAAACAAATAAACAAAAACTTCTTTGGCTATCAACCACTTAAGAGTCATTTAGAAAATACTAATGATAAAAAGCTTAGCGTAGTTTGGGGCACTGAATACTACCATATTTTGATTTCCTGGTTTATTTACTCTCATACTAACTTATCTTTTTGTATTCTAAATTTTGAAAATTTCAAGACATTCAGTAAAGGTTGTAAAATTTCAAGACATTCAGTTCACAGTAAAGGTAAGTCAGAATATAAAAGCAGAAAAACCCTCACCTTGCATATCCAAAAGATCAATAGGTTTTAATTATGTAATTTTGATTAATTCATTCTTTGGACCTCACATTTGTTACGTATAAAAATACTTTACCTAATAGGAATTTCAACTTTGGATCCTATGAACATTAAAAGTCTTTTATGCTTACTCAATAAACATAACTAAAGTATCCCAGTGTAAAATCTGTATAAACTCCAAGGGAATTAAAAAAATAAATAGAATTAGATAAAAGTGAACATTACAGTGCATTCTGTTGTTTCTTTACAATGTTTAAGCTACAGAGATCCAGAATGTCCTAGTGAAAATTCTATTTACCTATTTATTCCTCTAATGGGATATTAATAAATGTGTCAGACACTTCTTTGTACTGGTCATGATTTTGTTAGACCTTGGAGAGAAAAATATGAATTGCTTATCACAGGCAAACTAGAAATATTATGGGATGGACTGATAACAGTTAGTTGCCTCTCAATGTGCCTTTCTTCCATAATAATAAAATTTAGGACACCTAAAATAAACAAATGTATCAACCTTCCTTGCAGCAAGACTTAGATATGTGATTAATTGTCAATAGGACACAAATGTGGGTTTCTTATGTCATCTTCTTAGATCATCTTTAAGATACCACTGGTGCTTGTCCTTTGCCACGTCTCTTCTGCCTTTTCTCTATCTTCATTTAACTGTTTAGAACACAGATGTCACGATTGTGGACCACAGGATCGGGACTCTACCTAATGTGTTGTGAAGTCATCAAACTGAAATCCACAAGGACCTCACCGTCAGTTCTTCAGTGCAGTAATAGATTACCTACCTTCATTGATGTGGGCGTTAAATATTCCCCTCTCTTGTTTAGGCTATGATAATTTGGAGTTTCTCTTACACCATATTGAATGAATATTAACTAACTCACCTACTTTAGAAGTTTACCAGATGAGCCAAGTTAATTTGCACTTACCATTTCCTACATTATATTTTTATGCAACATGAATGGAAAAAAGAATAATGAAAATAATAAAACACAGAAGAAGTAAATATTCCTTCCTCTCATCCACATCCAGCTTCCTTGTGCATTTTTTAAAATATGGAATTTGTTGATGGACTATGCCCTGTTTAAGAATTACTTAACTGAGATCAAACAAGCAATTTGGCCCAAACTCCTACTAGAAAAATTTATAATAACCTAATAATTCAAATTTTATAGATGAAGTCCTGTGGCTATTAAGACAGTATTGACTGAATGAAACATAAAATCATTAAAGGGATGGTATTGCATGGGGGCTGCAGACGGTGGATAGTGGAGTGACTCATGTCTTCTTTTTCTTAGTCCTATGTTATTTTCAGGTGAATCCTCAAGCCGCAGTCTTAATTTTTGACTCCTTCCCAAAAGATCAATAGAATATTACTTGGATATTGGAAAATTGGAAAATGGGAGCAAGGCTGGTATATATCTTCTTTTTCTTAGTCTTGGTAACATTAGTAACTGACTTTCTAAATCAAAAGTAATGTTTCAAAAAAAGAAATAACTTGCATGAAGCCAAACCTCTGTCTTGGCTCTCGGGAGTCCTTGAAGAGAGTACAAAGCCTGGCTACACTCGGGGTATTTCCTGCTTTCTTTGGTCAGGAACTTCCAAAAAACAAGTACCTTTCTTCTCACATTAGTATTACTTATAAGGGAACTTGTCAGTAAAAGGAGGCAGCCAAATTCCTTCAGGAAATAACAGTCCAGTAGAGTTGCTATGGGAGCAGTCAATGTATTTTATTTCTGCCCTTCTCATATCTGCAACGCCAGTCATACATTTTACCAAGTTAAATCTTAAGAAAAAAGTCAATTAGATTCCAAAATTAATTAATTCTTAAATTTTTAGTGTGGCTTGCCATGCATATGAATGGGTTAAGGTGAAATGGAAAATGGATTCTACTTCCATTTTCTCATTCTTCTCTCTTCTCCTACAATATTTTCCTTTGACTGAGTGCCCATCTTTAGGACTCAATGGTGTGGGTTACCTTGCCTGATTATAGCCATCCAGTGGTGCACATCTTCCTTCTTTCTTGGGTTTCTGCTCTTTCCTCATAACTCCATTTCTTCAGTTCCCTGTGTGTCTACACGTGTTCACACATGGGTGTGCACATTCAAACAGAACGACGTGTTTACTCTGGAAAGAGTCAGAGCACCGTATTTGTCAATGTGAGATCATAGGAATAACTTTTGCTGATGGCTTCCACATGTTGGTTATTTGAATTCTAGTTGAACCAATGTGTGCAATCTCTCAATTCCCACATATGCTAAGCAAGGCTCTTATTTAGAAGGCATGGGAACTGCCAAGTGTCTGATGACAGCATTCTTTGAAATGTTGCTTTATCTGAAAGAAAATGTGTCCTTAAACAATCTGAGATTTCCTATTGTTAAGCTAGTCGTATGTGAAAGTAACTTGGAATCATAATAACTTTTCCAGGTTTCTTGGGTTAGTAATAACCAAAATTGAATAGAGAAAAAAAATCCCAAGATATAAATAATTATATCATCTTTCCTTAGAGAAAAAGGTTAATGAGATTCACAAGGCATTAATAGGAATAATTCATAGGCAGGATCCTGTTTTAAGCTTTATTCTATTTGTCTCTATTTCTTGAGTAACGTGGCCATTTTTTGTTTGTGAATGGTCAGGAAGTGGTAATTTTGAATTTTCATACATTTCTTCAATTGGATTTACCTAGGTTTTGTATGAAATGTCATGGGCCATACTGAGATTGTCTGTTTTTGTCTATTGTCATGTTATCCGTAATCTATTTCATTCAGTTCTTTGCCCCAGCTATAAGGTGGTATATTTCAAAGTGGAACATTATCTACATATGTTAGATAATGTTGAATTGGACTCTTTGGTGTTTTCTTGGTTAAGAATAATACTATGGAAATGCAAAGCAACGTATCCTGGCTGGCTCTATTTAACTTTCTCTTCAGGATTTTTTACTGAACTTTCCATTGATTTAAAAAAAAAATGATATTCAGTTTCTTTCTGCCTTACAACATCTCCTGATAACTCAGCTCACTGAACTTTTTTAGTGCTTGATCTTACCACTGATAGGTAAATCCTGTTATGTATCCTTGACCTTTATCTGTCAAGGTTGTGCCAAGTTCCATTTGAATAAATTAGTTGGTGGAAAATTGAGGTCATTATTTGAAGTGATGTGATTGTAATATTTGAGGATGAGTATCATTTATAGTGATACAATAGACAATAGATGTTTTTCTAAATAGAAATAACAAATTTTGGACTCTGGATAATATAAAGAATGAGGTCAACTTAGGGCTGCTGTGATCTTGGGTTGTGAGTTTGAATATCTATCCCCCTGTCTCTTGAAATAACAATACAGAGATTTTGAGTATATGATGAAGCAAAGTGAAATTTATATTTTGCAGCGAATACGGAAGCTACCATGGCAGGCACTTTTAGGAATTAAAAATAGTTAAACCTGGAAATCATTAAGAAAAGCAGCTCCTATGACAAAACCAGTTATTTGTGAACTCAAACCGATCCACAAATTTCCCCTGTGTCACTAAAATTAGACTATAAAAAGTATATCCATGTCCAGAACAGAATCGATATACATATATTCATTAATATGTCCCTTATGATAAAGATAATTCTTAGATTTCTTGTGATCTCAACGATACTGATGAACAGAGGCAATGTGAGTACATGAATGAGGCTTTGGCTGCATAGTCTGAGTTAATCTTGTGGATGGGCAACAATTCAGTCTGGCATGAACCTCCCGTTGATCCATTTACCCAGCAGTAACCCCATTAAGATCATAAAGGTCATCGCTATTGTACAAAGGCAGCAGGAATCATGTGAACAGACATCCAGCATAGGCAACAGAAGAGTACTAGTTCTAAGTAACTAGGCATATTATTGGGTTGTTAGTCTAACTCAAATCTCAGCATAGCAAATACACTATGGTAATTATGTAATTCTCATGCAAATTAATACTAATGCTATTTACTAACACTAATGACAAAGATAATACTAATAATGCCATTTTGATTACCTTAGTCAATAATTTGTTCATAAAACTAATTATTTTCTTAGGATAAATTCTTAGATATAGAATTGCTACATCAAAAAAAAAAAAATCTGTGTATCCTTAGCAATGTTGATACATTCCAGGTGGATGCCTGTTTATCCCAATGTGTTGTAACAATAATTTTCCTTTATTGCTTAACTCATTTTCCCATTATTTTGTTTTTGTTATTATTTAAAACTGAAAGTAACTTGACCCAGACCTTACTTTTAGCTTCAAGTTTTAGGCATCAATAGCAAATCTGGATGCAAATATTCTCAGTGTTCACTGTAAAGTTCTGATACCCGTAGCATTCTCCTATTTATCCAAGTGAAATATCAATAATATGGGGTAGAATATAATAGGTGTCTTGAGGGCAATATGATGATTTAAAGTGTCCACAGGCTTTTTCAAATTTTTATGGAGACTTGGGAATGTAGGAAAGAATACAGTGTGGAATGAAAAAGCTGAAATTCCATGGTAAATCTTGTCTCTTCCAGATATTACCCACAGCCCCTCACTGTGTTGAAATAGGGTTTGTGAAAATCATTATCCCCTTGCTATTCTTCCTCATGCTTGCATCATGCTCTATAGGAGAAAACACACATAGTCCAGATCATGCAGTCTCCAGTGAAATGTAACACGTTTTGGTTGTTTAAGGAAGTATTTTGTGGTAGGATTGGGCTGTTTTGGGTTTGCTTATTTTAGTGCCAGATGCTTTAATTACAGATTAGGGGATGGAGGGAGAATATAGAATTTCAGACTAGACATACAAGTTTACTACTAACCCCTGATAAAGTTATGAATAGTGTATGTGGTTTCATCATTAGCAGTTAAAACATTTTTACCACATTAATTTCCATTTTTCAAATATTATTATAATTTCTGTTATTAGGTATCTACTATGGGAATGGAAAAAAACGTTCCTTTCCTAGGTCTATTTCATTAAGTGGGCTTTCTCCACAAGGTTTACGATTTGTTTAAATTTTTACATGGCTTAGGCTGACTCTTATTCATTTCCTCTGATAATTAGCTACTGAACAGAATGCTATCTCTCTATGATATTAGGAATCTTATGGTTTAAAAGCTGCTAAATATTTCTTGCTCATGGGACTTCAACAGAATGAAATGATCTAGGTTATAAATGTATTTCTCAGAGTTTGCTTGAGTTTGTCTGCAGTCCTGTCTGAATTTTAGCAGCAAGGTAATGCAATGGAAGACAAGTTATCAGCTACGCAAAGGACTGGTTAGAGTGTTTACCGAATCTTTAAGAGAGAGAATTAGAGCCTTTGCTTAGATCTCTTGTTTCGTGTAGTCTGTGGGAAAGTTGAATATACTTTCTGATGAGCATATACTAGGCCAAAAAGGAAAGGCATTCCATGTTAACATTGCCAAATACGGGCTGTAGATGCCCTGATGAGGTCTGGAGCTGAAGGAAAGGGGTTGATTTTCATATGTGGGTTAATACCATTTACTGGAATGCATTTTATTATTTTCATATTAACATTTATGATTTTTGATCCTAACAAATATGTATCAGTTGTTTACTTATACACATGCGTGTGCACACACACACACGCACACACACTCATATTTGTTAATCATATTAACATATGATTAATCATATGTTAATCATCTTCTCCTCTAATTCCTTTAGACAGAAAAAGAAAGAAAATTTAAATAAAGAATGGGAAATGGTGTTGCAATTCTTTGTCACAGACATAACATTAGGTCCTCTAGAATTTCTCCCACTCCTGGCACCCTATGCACACTTCTGTTATGTGGCACTTATGATACCACATTTTGTTTACTTCTTTTCTATTTCCCATTTAAAAACATGAGATTTTTTAAAGCTGAGCCCATATGCTTGATCTCCATAAGCACAGTGACTGATACACATTAGGCATTCATTACATGTCTGATAAAATTACATGAAAATAATATTTTGAGTATATAAATGGCTCCACCTAAAATGAGCCCTCGTTCAGAAATACGGGTGGTTCCAATCTTGAATGATTTATTCCAACACAATATGGAGAAGCAAGGATGACTTAATTATATTTCATTTGGCTTATTCAGGATAAGGAGCTTTGGCTCAGTTGTCTGACTTGTAAGATAAGGAGGAAGTGGACCAAAAAATGATGTCACTACTCTAATTGATTTTGTAAAGAAAGACATTCTAAGACCACTTTCTTTTGTTTGATTCTTTGCAGAGGCCAGTGCAAATGGGTACAACAGAAATTTAAAATAAACCCAGAGGTTGGACATGACATATGGTGATAAGGGTAAAATTGTTTATCCAATTCAAGACATGGGGACTGAGACAAATATTCAAGCTGTGTGCTTTATGGAAACTTCCCTGGAAAAGCACTATATCGCTGTTAGTTATGGAGGACAATCAATCTCACTCAACATTATGTAGTTGCTAATGTACCAAAACATATCATTAAAAGGTGAAAACCCTTTCAATGATTGTAGCTATGAACCCAATCTGAAGATAATTTTATGATAGTTGCTAAGGTATATGGAAAAGTGACTTAATTTACTTTTACAGAATAATGACTAATGAACAGAGGATAACCAAGGAAAAGAATGAGCATATACATCTATGTCAGGATATCTGCACTGACATCAATTTCTGCCATTTACAGACTGTAATCCTGGATAAGATATTTAGCCAATCATTTTTTCTGTTTTCTTTATCTGTAAAAAAGAAGTTGGCTCAGATTAGCTTCTATGAATGGTTTTCTGAAGAACATAGTTATTATAAAATGCTTAGAGATATAATACAAATGAATTTTCTGGTTAAGAAAGTTAAACACTTCATATACTGCAGGATCACCTGCAACCTTATATGCTAATGTGAAGTATGGCTCCCTAAGGCAGAGACTATAGTATGTAGTTGTAAAATTTCATGATTCTATCTGGTGCTAAGCTAGACCTGGTTACTTTTCAAACCTAGTTAATCTAATTGTATACATTTATGTAAAGAAGTATTAGGCTTTCAAAGAGGCTTGCAGACCTCAAAAGCTTGCATAAGTGGAAATCACCTTTCACCTACACTTTCAAAGCAATAGGGTGGCATCTCCATTTATTAATAGCAATCTAGAAAGGTAAAATACTCTTATTACATGTGCCCAGTACTTTAATAACCTATATTAATAAGCTAAGGGTAAAATTAGGATAGGATTATTTCTTGAAGGTATTAAGAATTAAATTACTGGAGCATTGTTTTTATGTAATACAACTGGATGAGTTTTCTTTCCCTTGAAGTATCTGCAAGGCACTCAACTAGATCTCGGTTATTTTATTATAATCTGCAGCCAAATGTCCTTACTCTCCAATCATATCATGAACTTTAGGAAATGAAAATGGCCAGAGTTGGTAATTTGGGACAAGGGAGATGTCTGAGAAGACCCAAATATATTGACAGGTGGTTTATGATTTAAGAAGATACAGTTTTGTCTAGTCTAAAACTCAAAGTGTCCTTCTTCATGCACACACAGCAATAAATAATTGTTGAACAATGAAATTTAATGTTGGTTACATAGTTAAAATGTTCAGAAAGTGCCTCCTTAAATTTTATTAATAAAAAATATAAATAAAGGCTTTCCTTTTATGCCCTGACTTTAGTGCAGGGGGTATTTTGTAGCAAATATATTTCAAAGATATTTTATTCTCATTGATTTCATAGAGGATGTAGAGAATGATGGACTAAAAATAGAGACAAATAGTAACTAGTTAAACCCAGGGAAATCAATGGCCATGATATTACCTTGTATATTCAAACTATTGTCTAAGGAGACCATTAGTCATTCTCAATTTATGATGTTTCATTTACAACAAGTATAGAATAGATTAAAATTAGTTGTCACAGAAAAGTTTTACATTAGACACTGAAAAAAATTGTAGAGTAGGGTGATATTTCACTGAAGATATAGAATCATTATTAATAATTAATATTTACTGAATGTCAACAAATTTCATGGCATTAGACCCCAAATCATAGGGGAACAAACTAACTCTGGTCAACTTTACACTTAGGAGAAATATTTAGTTCACAATGCTTGAATTAATTATTATCTTCTCTGGAGCTTGAAGAAGGATCTAGATAAATTACAGTTCTTCCCAGTTTTGACTCTATCATCCTTTTTTCTATGATTGGTGGTATTAGCCTCTGGTGAGCTATTTTCATTCCAAGTGAGTAAATTCTTTCTAATAAAATTCCTCTTGCTTGTAGGGCAATTCTTCAAGCATTCTCTGATTCTACAGTATGTTCTTAAGGAGATTGTTCAGCAGAAGCCATTTTTCTCCCTGAGTGCTGACTGATAGGGCCTCAAGAGTTATGCAGTCTTATGGCAACATTAGGAACATAAGACAAGTTATGGAAAATTGTGTAACAACAGTGAAAATGATGGTCTCGTAGTATAGTTCTTTAATAGAAGCATCTCCACTTGATCTGTCTCACCACTCACTTAAGAGGTGGACTTTCCCAGCCTTAGTTTAATTAAATCTGTCCTACCTCATCTTCATCTCAGATTACATTGCAAAACATTATGAACCATTTGTTATTGCTTTAGGCTCAGTCATAAAAAAAATGAAAAATACTCAGTGACAAGGGTTTTTGAGTTGCTTGAATCTGTCAGACTGGTACTGTCCTAATGAATTCAGAAAACTCACCTTTATGTCTTCATTTCAGGAAATTAGTGAGAAACTAGTTCTAGGAGAAGGAGAAGGGGCTGGCTCATCTTTGGGCTTGACTGCTGCTTTCAATTGTGCTTTGGTTCAGACAGAAAGTTAACTCTGTCATGAAAACAATACAATTTACTCCTTAATAATTGCAAATATGCTTGAAAAAGGCATGACTCTAAAATGCAACCATTTTCCAACAAATAGACAGACTCAAAAATAGGAAAATCAACTTTACAGCAGTCTAGTCTTGTGGGAATGTCAACTCAGAAGACAGGAACTGTTGTTCAAAAAGTAGGGCTTCCCTGGTGGCACAGTGGTTGAGAATCCGCCTGCCAATGCAGGGGACACGGGTTCATGCCCCGGTCCGGGAAGATCCCACATGCCGCGGAGTGGCTGGGCCCGTGAGCCATGGCCGCTGAGCCTGTGCGTGCAGAGCCTGTGCTCTGCAATGGGAGAGGCCACAACAGTGAGAGGCCCGCGTACCGCAAAAAAAAAAAAAAAAAAAAAAAAAAAAAAAAAAAAAAAAAAGTACCTTTAAATTATTAGTACATTACGAGTTCTGAAGAAGTGTTACCTAAAGCAACTATTGCAGTAAGCAAGTGATCTAAGAAATCACTATTGATAAGTAATTATTTGGGTTCCTTGGACAGCCAAGAGATTATAGTTACTAATCTTTGGTCTTAGGAGGCCTCTTTAATTGCAAAGGAGCAAGCACCTTAAAGATTTCTTTAAGGTACAGAATGAACTAGGTTCTTAAAAAATAACAGTTCCAAAATTGTTACTAGGCAGGACGAGCAAATATTAAAATAATCCCTTGTATCCTCTAATCATGCATAGTTAGTAACCGAGCCTTCTAAAACAAAATAGAAATCCCAAACTGTAGTAAAGATAATGTTGCTAAACTTAAGTTTTCAGCACAGAGTCAGTTCATCATACTTAGTAGATGTTCAATGATAAGTTTTTTAAAAACATTTTTTAAAACACTTAAAAATAATACTTGTATTATATAGGTTCACTGAAAAAATATAGAAAAGTATGAAAAGGAAAGCAATAATTTATAATATGATCACTATCAAAGGTGGGCATTTTTATTTCCTTCTACTCTCTATGTATTATGCATCATTTTATAATATCATAGTGCATATAAAACTGTGTAGCTTTCTTTCTCACTTATAATGATATCATAAGATTTTTATTCATTTATTTAAAAATTATAAGTATCTTTTTAATAACTGCATAATATTCCATGGTATGGATATGCTACAATTTATTTAAATGTTTCTTCTAGAAATTATCATTCATATTGGGTGTAAATAGTTTTATCTGTGTATAAATATTAGGAAAAAAAATTATCTCCCCAGGATTTTATTCTTAGAAATTGAATTATTGGAACAAAGGATATAAACACTTATGTTCTTTATTCAGTTCTCTTTATTCAAAAAGAATATTTATTGCTGAACTTTAAGGTTATATCTAATTTTGAAAGTTTAGCAACTGAATTACTACGGTGTCCTGTTTTCACCAGTTGGAGCTATTTTGTAAATAACTACTTGTCAGAATTTTATATACAAGATGTTTCCTGGATTGTTTGATTACTGTTAATGTCATTAAACTTTTATGAATAAAACATTTTTAATATTGTTAGAAAGTAGCAAATTAGTTCCTAATGTCACTTGGGTTATTATGCTTTAATTTCATGCAATAAAATTTAACTTGAAACTGAAACATTTAATGTATCTTCAAACAGTGATTTCTTTATTGGCTTCTTATTAATCCAAATTTGAGTATACCATAGCAAGTTTATTACATAGGTAGTGAGTAATACCTCTTCATTTGGCACATGGGCTAACTTTATAGAATTGATTACAGTAGTGAGAAAATCTGGGAATGGCTAAACATTCAAGGCAAAATACAGCCTGAAGCTCATATCAATCAAATTATCTACCTTCTCCTTGAGAAACATATTTACAGAAGACCTTAGTGCCAGTGAATAGCCAAGTATTCTTTCTATTTCTTACTGTGTTTTTTTGTTTTAATAATCAAAAATTCCTAAATTGTGAAAGAGAAAGTGGATATTTTCAATAGAGAGATGATAATTATTTTGGGATAATCCCATCTTTAGGTGTATTATTTTATTCTGGATGTGCAAAATTCTAAGGAAGTCTAAGGGAGTCTTCTATCATCAAGTGAATAACTAAAAATTAAAGCACTTAAACTTAATGGCCTGGATATTTGTGTAATGAATATTGTTTTGACCATGAATTACCAATAAATCTGCTTAATTGTCAATTTTTATTTTGAGGGACTATATTAAAATTTTAAAAGTGTTTTAGAAACTAAATATTAAAACCAAGTCTACTGGGAGGATTCTCGGAAAATGGCAGAAGAGGAAGCCCTGGGAATTTGTCTTCATACCTAGCCAACAATTTTACTGGCAGAATCTGTCTGATGTAACTATTTTGGAACTGTGAAATCTGGTTTGCAACTTCCAAGGGAAGGAACAAAATTATCGGTGTTTGCAAACAATATGATCTTTCATGTAGAAAACCCTAAAAGTTCAATGCACATATAAACAAAAAACCCGAACTGTTAGAATAAACGAATTCAGCAAAGTAGAGGGTTACAAAGTCGACACACAAAAATCAGTTACATTTCTATACACAAGCAATGTACAATCTGAAAAGAAAAATACAAAAACAATTCTATTTACAATGGCATCAATAAGAACACATTATTTAGAAATTAAATTAATCAAGGAAGTGAAAGACTTGTACAATGAAAACTATAAAATATTGCTGAAAGAAAATTTTAAAACACATAAATAAATGAAAGCACTTCCCATGTTCATAGATTGGAAGACTTAATGTTGTTCAAATGTCAATACTACACATGATGATCAGTGAAATCTCTATCAAAATCTCAATGATACTTTTTGCAGAAGTAGTAAATGTATCCTAAAATTCATATGGAATCTCAATGGACCCTGAATAGCTAAGACAGTCTTGAGAAAGAAGAACAAAACTGGAGTATTCACAATTCCTGATTATAAAACTTCCTACAAATCTGAAGTAATGAAGAAAACATGGTATTGGCATAAAGGTAGTTATATATATCAATAGAATAGTTTCAAGAGTCCAGAAATAAGCCTCACATATATGGCCAAATGATTTTTCCAAGAGTGCCAGAACTATGTGTAGGGAAAGGACAGTCTTTTCAACAAAGAGTGCTGAGAAAATGGGATATCCACATGCAAAAGAGTGAAGTTGGACACTTAATGCTATATACAAAAACTAACTCAAATCAAGAATCTAGATGCAAGATCTAAAACAATAAAACTCTTAGAAAAAAACATAGGAGAATAACTTTATGACATTGAATTTGGTAATGATTTCTTAGATATGATAACAAAGGCACAGGTAACAAAAGAAGAAATAGACAAATTGACTTCATGAAAATTTTTTTTAAATTGTGCATTAAAAGATACAATCTACAGAATAAGAAGGCAATTCATAAAATGGGAGAAAATATTTGCAAATCCCATGATAAGAGATTAATATTCAGAATATATAGAGAACTCCTAAAACTCAGCAAAAAAAAAAACTTGACTTAAAAATAGGCAAAGGTCAGCGGGAGAGGCCACAACAGTGAGAGGCCCGCATACCGCAAAAAAAAAAAAAAAATAGGCAAAGGATTTTAATATACATTTCTCCAAAGAAGATATGTGAATGGCTAACATGCTGATGAAAATGTACTCAGCATCTTTAATCATTAGGGAAATGCAAATCAAACCTGCAATGAGATACCACCTTACACCTAATAGAATGGCTACTATTTAAAAAAAAAAAAAAAGAAAGAAAATAATAAGTATCCTGGAAGATGTGGGGAAATTGGAACTCATGTACTATTGGTGGATACGACTGTAAAACAGAATGGAGGTGGCTTAAAATTTTTTAAATAGAATTACCATATGATTCAGAAATTCCACTTCCAGGTATATACCCATAAGAACTGAAAGTAGGGTTTCCAAGAGATATTTGTGCACCTATACTCACAGTAGCATTATTCACAACAGCTAAAACACACAAGCACACTAAGCACTCATCAACAAATGAATGAGTAAACAAAGTGTGGTATATACATACAATGGAGGATTATTGAGCCTTAAAAAGGAATGAAATTCTTCATATGCTATAATATGAATGTACCTTGAGGACATTATGTTAGGTAAAATAAGCCAGTCATTAAAAGACAAATACTATATGATTCCACTTATATGAGGTACTTAGAATAGTCAAAATTGTTAAGACAAAAGTATAATGGTGGTTGCTAGATGCTAGTGGGGGAGGCAGGGTGAAAATAGGGAGTTATTTTTTAATGAGTACAGAAAGTCCCCTAACATACAAATGAGTTCCGTTCTGAGAGTGCATTCGTAAGTCCAATTTGTTCATAAAAGTCCAACAAAGTTAGCTTAGGTACCCAACTAACACAATCAGCTATATAGTACTGCACTGCAATATAGGTATATGATAATTTTCACACAAATAATGCATAAAAAACAAACACAAAAAAAGAAAATATTTTTAATCTTACAGTACAATACCTTGAAAAGTACAGTGGTACAGTACAACAGCTGACATACCAGGGCTGGCATCGAGTGAACAGGCAAAAGGAGTTACTGACGGAAGGAGGCAGAGGAGGGGGGAGATGGCAGAGCTGAAGGGTCATCAGCAATAGGAGATGGAGGGCAGGCTGCAATTTCATTTACGCTTGATGTTGATAGCACAGGTTCGGGTTCCTTTCTGGATTCAATTCTATCTACCCTCTTGAAAAAATGATCCAGTGATGTCTGAGTAGTAGCTCTTTTTTTTTCATAGATGACACAGTAGCACTGGATTGCATTCTGAACGGCTGCTGCATCCTTCATGTACTGTTCTATGTTCCAGTCCTGTGCCTCAAAAACTAACAGTGCCTCCTCAAATAAAGAAAATTCTCTTGCCATTTCCTACATCGTGAGTCTCTTCGGTTCTTCAGTTACTTCTTCTTCCTCTTGTCTCTCTTCATCCTTTCTCTGGGCATCCTGTTCCTGGAGCTTCTTAGCAGTACCAGCTATATCACTGCTGCTTTTACGCTTGCTTCTAGACATTCTGGACTTGAAATAAAGATACTGTGCTACTGTACTCTATACAGTACTGTACAGTAAAGTACAAAAAAGCACAACCACTTGTAGTGGATGCACTCACACGACAATGTACACCAGACACAAGAACTAACTTACTTGACTGGACATGCAAACGCATGTTCGCATCTTTGAAAGTTCTCAACTTGAGGGTTCGTGTGTAGGGGACTCTGTATCGAATTTCAGTTTTACAAGATGAAAAGAATTGGGGGATGGATGGTTGTGATGAATGCACAAACAATATCAGTGTGTTTAATACCACTGAATCGTACATTTAAAAATGGTTAAGATGGTAAATGTTATGGTCTGTGTATTTTATTACACAAAAAACTAAAACAAAAAGCAAAAACCAGGTCTACTTACTACATCTACACCCTCTTTTTTTTTTTTGCGGTACGCGGGCCTCTCACTGTTGTGGCCTCTCCCGTTGTGGAGCACAGGGTCCGGACGCGCAGGCTCAGTGGCCATGGCTCACGGGCCCAGCCGCTCCACGACACGTGGGATCTTCCCGGACCGTGACACGAACCCGCGTCCCCTGCATCAGCAGGCGGACTCTCAACCACTGCGCCACCAGGGAAGCCCCACCCTAATCCTTTTAATCAATTTCTACTACTTTACTACTTTCTACAACTTTATGAAACTTTCAGCTGCTTTCTAAAATTTACAAGTACTGGATTTTCTTTGATCTGAAAGATAGGTAAAAACACATTACATCAAAATTTTAGTTTCTACTACTGTTAAAATACACTGCAGGGACCTATGAAAACACTGTCTACTAAATAAATATATGTTGATATTTCATGTGTAATTGCTTCCATGGGGACACTAAATATATTCCATAGGCTGGAAGGCAATCATAAGTCAGAAGATACACAGAGTGTCTAAATAATGTAAATGCTTGTCTTGAGTCATGGGGGAAAACCCTAGAACCATTCGTCTTACTATTATTTTAACAGCTACTGTTTTTATTTGTTGGAGAGGCAAATAACTGGAGCCACCTATGAATGGCATGTTTTTCATAATCCCTGTGCCCATGTCCAGGTGAAATCACTATACATCTTGGTTTTTAGTTCTGGTTCTTATAATACTGGAGTTCCAGTGATCTTGGGAGGCAGTCATAGTTCCAGGGAAACACCTGTATCCTTAGAATTAGTTCATTTGGGGTTATCTTGGTTTTAGCTTTAGGGAGTATATATAGGCAAAAGTACTTCTATCATATAGCCAAAGGATTTTGACTAAATTCTTATCCACAATTCCAGAAATATAGTTAAACAGAGAAAAGCATCTTCTAGTCTTTAGAATCTTAAATCTAGAAAAAAAATGTAATTGTGTTGATAAAAGGCAATAAAATATAATCAACATTTTTCAGTTCATGATTTTTGTAGTTAAATAAAGGTGAATAGTTATGTATGATGTAGTATAAGAAAAAATGGTAAAGCAAACTGGATTCTTTATCCTCAACTTGGCCAATAAAACTGAAATATGAAATGAAATGTAGGTCACTAATTAAAGGACTTTTTTTCTGGCAAATCACCTCATCTAAATCTTTAAAGTCTTTTTAAGTCATATTACTTCTTTGTGTCTCAGTAATAGCATCTATGAAATGTGGAAGAAACCAGATAATATGCTAATTTTATTTTCCACTTTGACTTTGAATCTAAGATTTCATACTGATAGTTTGTTTGTCTGTATCTTACCTCATTCCTGAAAGATTTGCAGAAGTAAGCATAGCAAAATCACATTTATAAAGGAGGGTTGAAGACAGTAAAAGTAGAGAAAATAAGACAAAACCAGAGGTAAAGTTAATGCACAGCACCTACATTTTTTCCAGGTACCCTCATCAGGAATTTGCAACATCAACACAGTTACAACTGACAATAATTTCATATGATAGTAACTAATCACAGTAATTACAGAGTGACTTAAAAGTTATTTTGGGAAACCATTTTAATGTTACCGTGTACTCTCTGCATTCATTATGGCTGCTTATGTGTTCAGTTTCTTAGTATAACAGATTCATTAAAGGCCTCAATTCTTTACCTCTCCCTGTAAAGCTAACCTTTGCCATGTGACTTTGCAGCCCCTCCCACTAAAGTGGTACAATGTATTTCTTTGCCCCTGAGTCTAGACTCAGTCATGTGACTGATTCTGGCCAATAGAATGTTGGCCGGCATATTGTTCCTAGATAAGGCACTTTCATAGAAAGTACCTGTGCAGTTGGACTCCCTTTTGTGCTTCTGCCATGGTCAAGAGATGGACATGCCTGAAATAGCCTGGTAAGCTGAGAGGGAGGGTAAGGGATATATGAAGCCGAGCTGCCCAGTTGTACACAGCCTAGTTAAGGCAACTTCATGCTGAATCCTGCAGATGCGTGAGAAATCAATTTCTATTGTTATATATTACTGAGATCTCCAGTGCTTTGTTATGCAGCATTAGCATTCCAATATACCTACTAGAGCATTTTTATTTTTCATGGCTCATTGTACTCTGTGGCTCAGACACACAGAGACATGAGTCAGTCACGTCTGAGTACATTGAGTTTCTACAGGGCCAAGCCAACACACACAACATTTTTTGAATGAGCTTCATTGTAAAAGAACATAGGCATGAGAACACCTCTTTCTATTCCTTACTTGTTTTTATTTCCATTATTCTTGCAGAGATTTATGTTCTATTGGGATTCAGTTCTAGCACTGAAGTTTAATTCTTAAATATTAATGCTTTAAGTCAGAAAACTGTTGAACATATGGACCTCTGGATCTCTTAGAGTCATGGGAAATAAGCAAATGAGAGCTAAGACTTTGCTTTTGATGGATCAGCCTTGGAGTAAAGAAGCCAGAGAGAAGACGGTCTTGCCTGAAGAACAGGAAGACTATAGCAATGCATCCGATCATGAGCCACATCTCCATGCTACTTTCTGAAATGGGATGAGGTGGTGATCTCCTGTAGCAGAACTGGAGTCCAGAAGTAATAAATATGGTCTCATTCAGAACCAACCACATCATCCCACCCAGAAGCTGAGGGTATGCTACCATGGAGCCAGTAGTGAGGGAACATGTGGCTAACAAATGTGATAGGCCTATTAAATAGTTCAGGACATAAGCCATGAGAACCATGACTTGTTGATAATTTTGTTCTTTGCCGGTGGGGGGCGGATCACATTTCCAGGATTTTTTTTAAATCAAGAGTTTTACTATGTAAAAATCTAACACCTTGAAATGAGTTGTGCTCCCTACAATGTTGTTACTCTAAGCCTATAAAACTATCTCATGATAAATTGTAAGTCAAATTTGAGGCATTTTCTTTTATAAATTGGCAAAATATTTGGTTAACATTTAAGAGAGGTAAGGAAGTATCATGACACTTGGCATTAGAGAGGCTGCAATTCAAATCCCAGATCTGTAATTTTCTGTACCAAGTGCTCTGGGTCTATTACTTAACCTCTAAATCATCAGCTTTATCAGCTGAAAATGTATTCTACCTCACAGGAATGTAGAATATGTAAGGATATAGAAAGAACTTAGCACACTGTATCACACTACTTCTAGAGTTTTCTGAAGTTTAATTAATCTTCTAGAATTAATACTTTACTATTTATTTAAATTCTAAGATGGGCTTAAGAGAAAAGACTTCAAAACATGAGAATTTGTTTATGTTTTACCCTTCAATTTATGGATTATGAAGATTTCTTGTCAAAATGAAATCATGAATTATGAGAGTTCAGGATGGTGAGAATAAATTATAGTAATTGAAAATAAAAAGTTCTCCTAATTCAGTATGTTAAAAGATAAACCCAGGCATGTTAAAAATGTTAAGAGTTTGAGCAAAAATTTATTCCATTTGGGCAGCACCAAACTGGAAGGGGTTAGGAACACTCTACCAACAGGGAAGGACTTCTATTGAGAAGACAAGGAAGCAAAGTAAGGAAATTATTTGACTGGCTTAAGTGGTTGCCTTATTTGGGAAAGCTTAACTGGCTATAATTTGTTATCCATAGGTTTCATTTTCTTAAACCTTGAGGTGTTTATAGGCTTAGGTTTTGGTTTGCTTGTGTACATGCCAAGGCATTAGAGCCACCTCGGTCTAATGGTCTCCTTGTTTAATTAACTGGTATACCCTTTTTCTTTAGCTTTAAAGGGCATGTTTTTTTTCCTGTGGCATTATTTTTATTTGCATCATATTCTTTTCCTGTTGAATTTAATTTTTTTTTTTTCGTTAGACTCTTCATGAATTTGATTTTTGGCCAGGAAGAAAACATGTCCGTTGGCAGATTCCACCTACTTCCACCACCTTAAGCCACTGTTAATGAAGATGTCTGTTTTTTAGAAAAACATTTATCTGGTCACCAATTTATCTTAGTTCAACAGCATTCATATTCAGAAGATATACAGCATGCTAATCACAAAGAACAATATCATCATTATCTGTTCTAGTGACTACAAGATAATTTATATCTAGTGATAGACACATTCAAAATTGCATTAATTACATTATTAACACTTTTAATTAGGTTCCAATATACTTTCGTCAATTACAAAACAAACTGAAAAGATCCACCAGCTCACTATCTCTTGCTATTTATTTCCCAGGAAGATTTATCAAATGCTATAAAAGCTATGAATTGGAATTAACTTGAGCTTTGTTTTCTTAGCTACTTTCTCCCCTCCCTACACCACCAATAAAATCTTAATAACAAAATAATTGCATGCATTATTTCCAGTTACTTCTCTTTCATTTTCTGGTCTCATATTGAGACCAGTATGCAAACCAAGGAATTAAAAGCATGGAGCTAGCTATCACCTTCCCCCTGATCTCTTAGAAAAAAATCAACCCCATTCACAAGAGTTTTCTTTTGATATTGTAGTAATCATGACCAAATCACCGTGGCATTGCTGCTTGTGTCACTTGGGAAAGAAAACAGAAATGCTCTCTGCTAGTTAGATTTACATGACTTCCTTTAGAAAGAAGAGAATAATTTCTTTTTAAATGAAGTGAGCATTAGCCTAGGGGTTATGATGGTAGCCAGGCACACAGATGGCTTCTTTGTTTATATTTACCTGATGTAACAGTGGAGTCCTGGATTCTACCCTCCCATTAATGCACTTTGAGGCTCTGGTCAGAAAATGACAGGTTGACCAGAAAAAAAAAAAATGAAAACACTTTTAATCTATAATTTTTTGTAATGGTCATATGGAAAAATAATGATGTGAAAGTGACACTAACTCTGAAGACCTATTATAGCTATCAACAAGACCGTCAATTTGGGTATAAGACAATAAATATTTCTGGCTTCAAAGTCCTCATGATCTCTGAGATTTCTTCCACATCTACAGTTCTAGATTCTTACAATCACAAAGAAATGGGTTCTTGTCATATACTTTTAACTCACTGTGGAATTTTTTTCTTCTTTCAAGAGCTGAATATGATTCCATTTTCAAGAAAGGTCTTACCTTTCATCATTTTTCTCATCTTTTCCTCTTGATTTGTGAAAGGATAAGCTGTATTAGGTCGGTTATATGCTGAAGTGATTAAGAAACCAGATTCTGCAGTCAAAATTGCTAGATTTCATATCCAGGCTTTTCTACACGTTGTTATATACTTTAGATGAGATACTCAGCTGTTCTGTTACTTAGCTTTTGTCAAAAGAAATGGGGATAATCATAGGGCCTACCTTCCAGGGTCTCTCAGCATTTTGCTTTTACCAGTACATGGCAATTGGCACATAGTAAGTGTTCCATAGATACTAATGTTGTTTTGAGGGTAACCCCAGCCTAAGGACTAATACCATGGAGTCCTCTTTTAAGAGAAAGTCTTTCTTAAGCACTCAAATAAAACTTTGGGTAATCATTCTTAACTTTGGGTAATCATCCATAGCTATACAAATAGAATTAAATTTCCCTTTTCTCCATCTGTGAGGACTTGGCCTCAGCACAGGTTGAAATATGCAAAATTTTTTCTTGAGTTGATTTATCTGTCACTTACCTCTCCACCTTTACAGATGTTAGAGGGAAATTCTGGAGGCTGGAGTTTATTGTTCTTTGGTTTTCCTCTATTTTTACAAATCTCCTCAGCAAAATATGTATTAAAACTATGCTTTCCTAAGCATCTTTAAAAATGCACAATATCATTTGTCATAAAAGGATTACAAATTAAAGCAACAATGAGCTGCCATGGTATACCTATTAAAATAGCTAAAATTCTTTTAAAAAATGAAGAGGATGTAGGACAGTAGGAACTCTCATTCATTGCTGGTAGGAATTCAAAATAATACAGCCCTTTTGGAAGACAGTTTGCTAGATTTTTACAAAGCTAAACATAGTCTTAGCATATGATCCAGCAATTGGGCTCCTGGTTATAGACTCAATTCAGCTGATACACAAAAATCTGCTTGTGAATGTTTTCAGCAGCTTTATTTATAACAGAAAACTGGAAACAAGATATCCTTCAGTTGATGAATGGATAAACTGTGGTACATCCATTCTATGGAATAGTATTCAGTGTTGAGAAATGAGCTATCAAGCCAAAATTAGGCATGGAAGAAACTTAAATGCATATTTCTAAGTGAATAAAAAAAAGCTTCATACTGTATGATTTCAATTACTTGACATTCTGGACAGGCAAAACTATTGAGACAGTAAAATGATTTGTGGTTGCCAGGGGCTAGCGGGGAGGGATAGGCATGAATAGGTGAAGCACAGGGGCAGTAAAATTATTCTGTATGATACCAGGATGGTGGATACATGACATTATGAATTTGTCAAAACTCACAGAACTTTACAACAAAGAGTAAACTGTTAATATATGCAAATTTATTGACATATATACACTAATATGTATTAAATGGATAACTAATAAGAACCTGCTGTATAAAATAATAAATAAAATAAAATTCAAAAAAAAAATCAACAATCATTGAGGAGGTCAGGGGATCCCAGGAAGATATGCAGACATGATAAGAGAATCTAACTGTATTTCAAATGTATGAGACAATCTCACTGAAGGCAAAGTGGGGAAAAGTGCTGACCTAAGTAACTTTATAAATGGGTGATGTCTGTAAGATTAAAGGCAAAAGGAACTGCACACAATCTAATTGTACTGTACTCTAATTGATAAAGTTCTAAACTCAGAGAAGGGGGCACCAATTAACAATTCTAAAACTACTATATATATCTATAGATGATGTAGATATAGACGTAGATATATATACTGAATTGAAAAACTTAGGTAAATGAATGGCAGATGGTGGGAGACAGATTTCTCACTGTTGGAATAGGAATTCACAGATAAGTAAAAGAAGGAGGCTAACATCTTCTATGCACTAACAAATTAGAGATGGAGACAACAGTATGAAGTTTAGCTTAATATAGATACATAAGGTTACATTTAGGAATATCTAAGAATATGTATATAAAATGGGAAAACAGGTATGAGGTATATGCAAATCCTCTGTTTTATCTTCTCAATTTCTTTAGATCAAAAACTTTTTTAAATAATAAAGGCTATAATTAAAGAAAAATTCTGCTTTTCATATTGCCTCCATATTTCTTCCAAAACTATTCCTCTCCTCCTTCTATTTTATACCTATAGGGAAACACTTATTTACATGTTAGTCGACAAAAATAAAATCAACATCAGACACACTATACATTTTGTCTTACTTAGTGCCTTAATATCTATAAATCCCATTGGAAAAGAGGATTTGTTTGTTTTGTTCACTGCAGATCCCCCAGGACCTTGAATATTGTCAGATAAGCAATGGATAATGTTTTAGCATAAGAATATCCCTAAACAATGCATGATAAATATTTAATGGGATATACTTATGGTATAAAAATACTCATTGTCTACAATTCAAATTTAACTGAGCATTCTGGAATTTTTTTTTTTTTTTTTGCCTGATATGTTATTTTATTGTTGTTTTGGCTAAACCTGTTAACCCTACTTGCAACTTATATAACTTTAGAGACCTTCTTAGTCTCTTTGGGTTGCTATAATAAAATGTCACAGGGCTTCCCTGGTGGCGCAGTGGTTGAGAATCCGCCTGCTGATGCAGGGGACACGGGTTCATGCCCTGGTCCGGGAAGATCCCACATGCAGCAGAGCGGTTGGGCCCGTGAGCCATAGCCGCTAAGCCTGTGCTCCGCAACGGGAGAGGCCACAACAGTGAGAGGCCCGCGTACCACACACACAAAAATAAATAAATAAAAATAAATTAATTAATTAAATAAAATAAAATGTCACAGACTGGGTAACTTAAGAACAAGAGAAATTTATGTCCCATGGTTCTGGAGGCTGGGAAGTCTAAGATCAAGGTGCCAGCACTGTTGCCTCTGGAAAAGGGCTGCTTCCTGGTTCATAGTCAATACCCTCTCTCTGTGTCCTCACATGGTGAAAGACTCTAGGAATCTCTCCAGAAGCTCTTTTATAAGGGCACTAATTCCATTTATGAGGGTTCTATGCTCATGACTTAAGCATCTCCCAAAGATCCCACCTCCTGATAGCATTATCTTTGACAGTTAGGATATCAGCCTATGAATTTGGGGGAGGACTCAAACAGTCAGATCTTAGCAGAGACCGGCTTTATAAATAATGCAAAATTTCAAATTAAAATGTTTTATATAGCCCAGGAATGACCCATACAAATGAGGATCCCCAAACTCAACTTCATTAACTTCATGAAATACCTGCTTGTCTACAGGAAAAGAGCTGCCCTTCTCTAATCCAGATGGAGTTGGTAGAATGCATATCAGAGCAGCTTCCTCACCTCTTCCTGCTGCCATTGACAAAAATTTCTGAAGAGCCTCATCAGGTCAACTCTTTAGGAGCCTTTGTTTTGACACATTGTAAATTAAGTTCAGTTGCTCTCACCATGGGGTCTATTATCTCTGGATGATCCCTTAACTCCAGTACATTAATGGAAACTATGTGCCATACTATCAAGAAGAGAAGCCTCCTTAAAGGTCAATTAGTCTCTAGAGAACAGAGCCAAATTGTGATCTCATTGGTACATAACAAGTTTTCAAATACTGGGAACTATCAACAAAAAGTTTGTCCTAGGGAATTTCAAAAGAAATACTCTGCAAAGAAATACAGAAGCAAACATTAGCTTTGCAAAAGGATCACCATAAAATGTGAAACCTCAGTCTTCCTAGAAACAGATAGCAGGCCCCACTGCCTCCAGAGAGTGGTAATGGCAGCAGAGGATGGGAAGCAAGACTCAGAAACAGACTAAGATGGAAGGAAACCCTGGAGGATAAAGAGGATGCCTCCAGGGCCCAGTATCTAAAAAAACCTACCATATCCAGAGGTGAGGGGTCTTCTCCTCCCCATCTTGGCATTAAGCCTTTCTCTTTGGGCAACTTTCTCTCTAGTATTAAACCTTCCTTCCCTGGCTACTGCACAGTTCACAGCTGAAAGACTTGCCTAGTAACCTATATTATATTGAATACATAATGTGTGAATCAAGATTACTTGAAAATCAATGGAGGATTACTTTTGTGTATGTGTGTTTAAGAATTGCTTCAAATCTGGGAGACTATTAAAGCTCAAAAGAAGGAAGGACAGAGAAAAGTGTGTCCCCATCTTAGATGGGAAGCCATCCTCATGGGTCCCTATTTTAAACTCACTGTGACTACTTATTTGAAATTTGGAGTTCTTGTTATAGAGTAAAACTTTGCATTTTCTTCTGAAGCACTCGTCCCCTTCTTCTTTCTGCATCCTTCTCTCCTACTTAGTCTTCTTTTTAAAATTAACTTTGAGGAGATGACCTGAAGTTTTAGCATTAAAAACATAAATCAATCAGTTAAAAATGCTTTATTTTTATATGCAATGTCAGGTTGGTTAATGAAAACAAAAAAATGAGTAGTGGTTTAGAAGTCAACCCTATTTCAATTCCTCAAGATGTTTAAATCATCATATGGTGAATCATAATGCTTTTTTTTTTTTTTTTTTTTTTTTTTTTACATTTTCACTCTGCTTTTTGGCCTGCCTCTTCCTTCCACTATTATTATTTTGGATTTTTCCCTACCTTCAAGAAGCTATTTATATCTCGCTATCTTTATTTGCATTTTAACTAATCAGACTGATAGTAGAAAAGCTGAATTTTATGGTCATGAAGTTCATGGTCATTAGCCAAAACTTTCTCATTCTTGGCTTGTTGTTGATTTCTCCAGAACTGGTACCAAAATCTGGGTCTGTGTGACATTTGGAGTCAAAAATTTCTCATATTTTGTAAAAATTAAGAAAACAGGTATCTAGAGAGTTCAAATCAGATAAAGGAAAACAATGCAGGCTAAGCACAATACCCAAAAGGAAATGAAGCCTTATTTATTTATTTATTTATTAAATAAGGTCCTTTAAATTCAGCATCCACAGAATCGTAAATATATGATCACTGTGTTTCTAACTTAGCATGATCATGTGAGGTCCTATGCATCCAAAGGCAGAAGTTGCATCCAAAGGCGGAAGTTGCACCCAAGGCTATACCAGGCTGGATTAACTTTCCATTGACCGTGATGTTGGTGAGGTTTTTTTTTAAGTCTCCAACATGCAAAATTGTATTTTGCTTTTCCCTGTTCACCTAGTGTCATCCTTACCAGCTACACATGTTTGACTACCTCTGTGCATCATAGCAATCTTAGTCCAGGCATTCTCATTTAAGATTATTCTCAAGGCAATCAGGCTAATTGCTGTGTACTTTAAGCAGCTGAGTTAAAATTAACTGCAGCCAAATATTTGCCAACATTGTGTAAACAAATTTTTGCTCATTTATCTCCTTCACATATATATGATTTTCCTCTCACCAATAAAAGACAGCACAGTGTAGACAGAAAAACATTTTTGCATGCATCTTGAAGCAGGGTGGCCTGGTTTTGAATATGCTTTCTACAGTTATTAGTTAAATGGATTTTTGGTAAATCACCTATTATCTATTAGCCCCCATTATAAGAGAAAAAGTGCCCAGCACTGAGATGATGCTTAAAAATAGTGACTATCATTCATTCTCTCTTAATGAACACTCCTTTGTCACCTTCCTTCCAACCTGCTTTAACATTGATTCCTAGCATCCTTATTCCTTATTGGGAAAGGATTTCATTTCTTGAACATGGGTTAAAGGCAGCAAGAACAGAGCAGTCATGCTGCAACCCTATCCAGAGAGGGCTTTAGCACAGTCTTTGGGCTCTCAGGCACTGTCCCCGGTCAGGTGTTCCATTCGTTTTAACACTACTCTTCACTACACTCTTCTCTAAAGCCTCTCACATACAGTTGCCCCTCTGAGGAGCCAGATCTGACAAGGTTGAAACTGTGGTAATAAAGTTTATTTATTATCAGTGATGATGGTATTTAATAATTGCATTCCCACTGGGAACAAATTTCCTAGAGAAATCATCTTGCTTCATTGCAATATGTGAATGATGAGACTAGTAAAATCTTACATGAGAAAATTTAAAACTCTGGGATGAAACTTTTCCCAGAAAATGTTTATTGTATATATATAAGTCATGGGAACCTTCTGTTTGAGTCAGAAGAAGATAGTGGATTTTGAATTGTCTTTGGCTTTTAAGGTCTCAAAATACAGTCAGTTCCCCCAGGGAGTAAGGGATGGATCAGTGCATCCAAGGGGTCAGGGAAATGGATTCATTTTACCAGGAAGTAAAGTTGAAGAAGAATATACTTGGATATAAACTAGTCTTAAATTAGGGAAAACAAATAGTCTTCAGTCTTTGAATTTCTTTCCAGATTAAATATCACTGATGATTTTTTTTCTCTCTTCATTAGAACGAATTTTTAGCCATGCACGGTTTCTCCAATTTAACATAAAGATGAAAAGAATGCCAACTAAAGAGAATGTCATTGAACCAGATCTGGAAGAATTTAACCTTATTTCTCAGTACCAACATCAGTGTTCAGGTACTTCTTAGGAAGTAAGATCCAACCTATTTTCCCAACTCTTTCTAGAATTACTTGTAACCATGATAGTTCCGGTGTGCTCTGGGAGTGATTCCAAGTGAAAATTTGTATGGAGTGTGTGTGTGTGTGTGTGCAATTTTACACAACAGGTATAAAGGACAGTGTGTCAAGTTTGCCTTGAACCCTTTTCCACATTTATTATTATCACCCTTGGTTTGGGAACTGCATTATGTTGTGGAATAGAGATGCAGGAAAGCACGATGCCAGGGTTTTAGTTAAGATTAAATATGTTATGAAAACATTATCTTAGACCGTTACAGCTAGGCTGATGATAGAAAAAAGTATCATACCTTTAGTTATCATCACATGCTCCTTGTTTATCTATTTCTTTCTCTTCAAACTAAGAAAAGAAATGAGGCACAGTGGACAAAATGACAAGGGGACACTAGATGTTTGCGGATCTTGAGAAATCAAGCTGTATCCTGCAGTGTCATGCTTAACAAGTGTGCCTTTTACAGTGGGGAAAAAAAAGTCTGGAAATCAAAGTCAAGACACATCTCTAGATAGATGAAGACATTCACTTCCAAGAAGGTCTTTGGGTGGTTGTAAATTTAGTGTTTTTAAATGACACATTATAACAACTGCTTAGTGAGAGTCCAGCCATTTTCACTTTCTCCTTGTGCACGATTAGCTGAAGCTAGTTTGACAGAAGTACTTGATGAGAATTTCTTCAAGAATGCCTTCCTGAGCGATGTTTCAGAGGTCTTCTCTTCTTCAGGCAGTCAGATCTTTATTTTATATTGACAGGCTTAATTTAATTTTTTTTCTTTGCAAGGAAGAAAAGGATATCCTTTTCTTGAAAAGGATAGTACTACAATTGGTAATGAATATTTAATAAATTTCAAAATGGAGTTATTTCATGGCCAGTATTCTCCATTCACAATGCAATAAAGTTAGAAGTTATTAACAGAACTGGAAACAAAATAAAAAGAAAAAAGAAAAAATCTAAAATGTTATCACCTGGTAATTAAAAAATAATAAGTAATCTAAAGCATCAGTATCAATGGGTTCAAATATAAATGAAAGCCATAATTGCCTAACATGAATAAAATGGCAATAATTAAGACATTATAAATCAGAACATATGGGAAGAATAAACAAGGACAAGATATGTATTAATAAACTTGAAAGAATATAAATATCAGACTTCAAGCTTTACAAAACAATAAAAAAATGAAAGAAAGGAACCAAAGAGAAATAAATACAAATAAAAACAAAATAAAACAGGATAGAAAATGAACAAACAAAAATCTTTAAAACTAACAAATATCCAAGATCTGGTTCACTAAGAGGAAGGAACAAATGAATCCTAAGTACATAATAAAGGGGAAAAAGGAAAGAAAACCAAATGTGCAAAGCAATAAATTATTATGTTGAATTACCAAAGATACAGGGGAAATTAAAACACCACCAGGGACAATTTTCTCAGCTTTATATAAATCTGGATGAAATATATGATTTTCAAGGAAATAGAAATTACCAAAATTTACCCTATGGGAGGTAGAAATTCTAAAGAGATCAATCATTACCAAAGAAGAAATAGAAAATAAATAATATGCTCATAATTCTTGAGAGTAAATCCTAAGAATTTTCATCACAAAGAAATTTTTTTCCTTTTCTTTTCTTTCCTATATATGTGAAATGACTGATGTTCACTAAACTTATAGTGGTAATCATTTCATAATGAGAAATGGCATGTGTAATGATTCCCACTGGGTCACTGGGTGTTATAACAAAAGCTGCTAGACATTTAGGCTGTAGTGAATGGATGAAAATGTTAAAAGTCTATGGTAAAACCATCCATGGACTATTACATAGCCATTGAGTAGTATGCTGCTTATATGAACTAAAATTCAAGCTGCACAGTTTAGGGCATGTTATCATTTGTTTAAAGAATAAGAATAAAAAGGAATGCATGTGTGTAAAAATTATATAAAAGGAACAAATATGCATAGAAAATTATAGAGGATAAAATATTTCTACTACAGTTTTAGAAGAATATTTTTTAGAAAGACAAGAGTGGTCCCTGAAGGAAAACTTGTATGGGAGGGCTATTGGGTCCAACTACATTAGATAAACTCGGTGTATGAATATTAAAGTTACAAAAACAAAAATTTAGAAATGGAGAGTTCAAGAGTTCATTTCTATAAGTTTTAGGGAATTCTTAAATATACAAAATTTATGTTGCCCCAAATTATAGTATTAGTCCATACTATTATTGCTAACCAAGACATTAAACCAAAACAAAACTTATTTTGGTCTAAGTTTCAAATCAAATGTGATTTAGCTCAAACAAGTAAATCCTCATAAATCTCACATGTAATATATTGTGAATTCTTTTGCAGGCTTGAAAAGACCTATTGGGTTTTTTTTTTTTAAATAATATGAAGACAACAGATATCTGATACTCAGGTGTAGTTCTAGGTTTTGTAGAAATAGGAACATATACTTTGGGTAAAGGATTTCAACATATGTATTTGGGGGGGGAATTAAATATTTAGTCTATTGCAATTTGTATACCTTTTCTAATGAAAAAAAAGGATCATTTAGAAATTTTCCTCTGATACACATAAATCTTTTAGTTGATAGTATATAAGATAAATTAATATATAGAATTAGTTGTTAAAGACTGATAGAATTAGCAAGTATAGAGTGACCTCCTTGACAAGCAGTTACACAGTAACTTTTCCTAATTTTCTGTTCATTAACAGGAAACTCACAAAGATGGTGTGCAGCCTTTTTTTTCCAAATTAATTCAATTTATTTCCTATATAAATCTTTGATTTGGCCTCACAAAAATACTTCTTTCCAGTTTGGAACTTTCTCTTTTACCTGAACATAAACTGGTCTGCTCCATTTTTAATATAATATTTAGAAGAACTTCTGAACTACTTTGCTCTAGGAAGGAGAAAATGGTAAATAATCACACACCCTGTTAAGGAATGAAAATTTTACTACGTTTAAATGAAATAAGACAATGGCATTCAATTCATGAAAAATGTTTTGGACTAGTGTTGTTGATTAATGGAGAAATTGTTACTTTTTTATTTGTGAGAATTTAGAATTTGATCTTGAAGAATTGCAGGTGTTATCATTGAGTCAGCAGGGGACACTAATTGAAAATAATGAATTTTCAGATGGAAAATTTTTAGACACCTGAAAATTTCTAGTAGAGTCTTGCACCAACTTGATTATCATCAGATACTTTTCTAAACTTTATGGCAGCTGAACTTAATTGTGTACCTGTTCCTTGTCTTTATTGTTGTTACTTCTAATAGGGTTCACACCAATCATTGAGTCTCTCAAGACCTCCCACCCCACCATAGTTCATCGGTCATTCTGTCTTTAACCACAGTGAAATCTCTTAATTGTCTGTTCCTCAGTGTGGCACCTATAGACATTTCAATTAACAGCAGGGGAATGCACACTTAACTTGTAAAAACACATGATTGTATACATTTTTGTCACTTTTAGAACTAAAGATTATGAAGGGAAGAAAATGAAAGAGGGAACAGAAGACTGAGGGGTACATTAAAGGTAGAATCTGTTTCCTGAATAAATTGGTCAGTGAAGAATTTATCTTTCCTGCCTCTAACCCAGCACATTTCTCCATGAAAGTGAACTATAGGAAGAAGCAATACTCTTCATTAAAGAGGGAAAGAGGACCATTTTCAAGAAGCTGAAGAATTTTCCCCTCTTCCAATATATAATATAGTTATGAAGAACAAGTTTAAGCATGAATTGTTAGTGGACAAGTGAACAAGGAAAAATGTCCCTTAGCTTGGCAGACAGATCTTCGCCTCTGTCCTCAGAGTGTGACTCTGCAGCCTGTTTCCTGTCATTCTCCTTTATCCTCCCATCCTCCCCTATTCCTGACTTCCATAGCATTTATGCTAAAATGTATAAGCTCAGGCTCAGGACACCTAGTTGTCAACCTTATAGCTACACAACTTACAGTGGCAACTAGCTCCCCAAAGGTGGCCTTTGTGCACATCTCTTCCCCAAATTCATATTCTTTTTTTTTTTTTTTTGCAGTACGCGGGCCTCTCACTGTTGTGGCCTCTCCCGTTGCGGAGCACAGGGTCCGGACGCGCAGGCTCAGCGGCCATGGCTCACGGGCCCAGCCGCTCCGCGACATGTGGGATCTTCCCGGACCGGGACACGAACCCGTGTCCCCTGCATCGGCAGGCGGACTCTTAACCACTGCGCCACCAGGGAAGCCCAAATTCATATTCTTGTATAGCCCCCTTGCACAGCGAATCTGGACTGGGCCTATAACTCACTTTGGTCAACAGAATACAGTAGAAGTGAAGCTATTTCAGTTGCAGGTAAGACTTAAGAAAGCATGGCAGCTCCTGCTTTTGTGCTTTGGGGAGCCCTGAGGTGCCATGTAAAAGATCTGGTTACCCTGCTCAAGAGACCACATAGGGACATCAACCACTTGTCTGTGAAGCAACCCTGAGACTCCATAGAGAGGCAGGTCCAACCTTCCAGCTATCCCCACAAACGCACCAGATATGCCAGATCATCTGGAACACTGCAGCCTACTCGAATCAAAAGAATATTCCAGCTGAGCCCAGTCATGCTAGAATCATGAAAAACAAAACAAAACAAAAAACCTTGTTTTTTACATTTTAGGCTACTGAGTCTCAGTTTGGATTGTTTGATAGCGATAGATTATTGAAACACATACTAACTGTGAAAGCTTGGGAGTTACTTGACCTTATTAATTATCTCATTTTAAAATTGGAATTCTAATAATAACACTTAGTTCATGGGGTTGGTGTATTAAATTAGCAAGACATGAAAAACTCTTGGATCCATATTTAGCATATAATCGTGCCCAATAAAATATTTGTTATTATTACTTTACTGGCTTTTCACAGTTCTCCAAATTTTCTAGGCCATTTGATTGCACTTGTTTGACTTGGTGTTATCCTCATATGGTGGTTAGATGACAAAGAATATTTGTGAAAGCCTGAATTTACATTCTCATTTGGTCATTCACTATTGTGGAAATTTCTTTGATCATTATCTGCAGAATGGCCATAGTAACACCTGTCTTTGATTGCTGGTAGGAGGTTTGAAAACGTTAATGTATGTGAGGAATTTACATATATTAGTAACTTAATAACAATAGCAGTTATCAAATGGGCACAAGTATTAGTCTTTGGACAAATATCATCTCTTCCGTGAAGTCTTCCCACGTTCCTATATGCAAAATCCTTTCCTCCTACTTCTGTGATCCAAAGTAATCTGTGAAATGCCTCATGATCTATACAAGAACCTCATGTTTTCATTTGTCTGTATAAGTGTCTGTTCAAATGAACTGTGAATTCCTCAAGGAGAAATTGACTTAAGAGTCATGACTTAGTCATTCTACATAATGTGCTCATGTTACAGAATATTTCCAGTAATCAACGTCTGCCCTCCCACCCCCTGCCCTTTTTTTTTTTTTTTTTTTTGCCTGTCTGGGATGTGATACTCTTCTGTCCCCAAGGAATCAACTGCTCTATAAATCTTGGTGGAAGGCAGAACCTTACTTCTCATTTTAAAAACAATAAATTCCACCACTCAGTCTTCTCAACTCTTTGCAGCAAGGGAATGGACATGGTTTCACCAGTTAGATCGGGTACCTGTATCCATGATTTTGACCCTGGAGTAAGTGACCCAGGAGGAATAGAACATTCATTTCAGTGCAGGCAACAGGGTGACTCAGGCAGACAGGGACCAGAGTCAGCAGTGTGATAGTGACTGTCACGGGTGGCCAGCAGCAGTAACAACAATATCCCAGCCTGATTCTCCCTGTGAGTGGGAGGGCTGTGGTGCTCGCCACTGACCCACCACAGGTTCCTGACAATTCCACAGCCTGATTCTCCAGGCTTCCCTTAGTTAGTGCCTGTGAGATCTTTGTTATTCTCTTCTAAATTCATTTTCTTCTTAACCTCCCAGAAGTGACATTAGCTGTTTGCAGCCAAGAACTCTGACTAGCAAAATACCCTTGGGGAGAGAATCCTTGGAAGACTGGCAATAATGAGAATCCATAAAAGAGAAAGTTAGTAAGATTTTGTCTAATGAGAAAAATTGAGAGAGGAGGATAAAAGAGAAAATAGTCACAGGAGGAAAAAGAACAAATAGACAAGATAGTAGACAAGCATGGCTCTTTATGTAGCTGTCGAATTCTTGGAATGTGAATAATAGAGGAAATAACAGCAAGGGTACAAGAAAGGCAGTCATAGCAAAGAAGGAAAAGGCTCAGAGGTAAGACTTCTGCTCATCTTCAAACATCTCAAATGAGGCCAGGATCATGTCATTAGCAGAACTAGAGAAACACATTGGTCACATTCTCAGATGGATGTCTTATTAGCATTTACATTGTTTAGCTTTACTGAAAGATTAAACACTTCATCAAATCGGCTATCTACTTCCCAAAAGTCCTTTATGTCAACTGCACAATGGAAAGGTGAGAGAAAAAACTGATTAATGTACACTCCATCGTTAAGTGTGTTTATTGCTTCTCTATTATCGGTCTGGAATATACAAGAGAGAAATGGAAATAATCAGTTGCTGGGGAGTTTTTGGTCGGCAGAGTCAAAACCACAGCACAGTGGAACTGTGAAATTTTAATGTATATTTTAAGAGGAACATGTGAATAAGATTTGATTTAAAAAATGAAGGTGAATCATTCTTGTAACAACTGACAAGTATTTTTCAAAGTGAAGTGTTCAGGTCCACTGAGAAGGAAGAATGATATATATACAGAGAATTGCACTCACAAATATCTTTGTTTTCTTCCCAGTGACTCAGCAGCCCTGGGTGGGAGGCGGATGAGAGAAGATAATACAGAGCGACACACATCTGGTTTTCTTAACCTCCACTAAGACATTCTTCACTCTGCCTAGGTCACTGCCGTAATACAGTTTCTCCTCTGAATTCCTGGATCCCATGTCATTCTAACACAGGAGACAGCACACAATACCATGGTCATTTGTTTATGTTTTATATCCCCAATTAAGCTTAAGAGGAGGGACTTGACTTAAAATGTTTTTATCACCCAATAGCAGAGGTAATAAAAAATGACACAGTAAAGGTATGTTATTTTATTAATCGATAAATTTTTGCCAAGAGCCAGAAAAAATATTTTAAAAATCAATTTAAATACTTACCTCAGAGTCTGAAAATGCTTTCAGAGTGATAGGTAATTTGGGGAGGAAGAATGACATCTAAAGAAAATTGTCCCTTTACTTGCAACATCTCAACATTTCTGTAGAGTGGTTTAATTCTACCTACAGAATGCCAGTTAACAGGAGGAACTCTCTGCCCACATGGTCTGTCCTTAACGTAATAAATGCAGCATTTGGCCAAAGTTGTTTCTCCTTGCCTTTAAAACAGTTGTTGTCTATATTGGTTGTGATGAACTGCTTAACACCAATATTGCACAGTATAAAAAGAAGTAAAACATTAAATAAAACAATCTTGAGCCAGGGCCTTTCAACCTAAGTATTCCAGAGCCAAGTGCATTAATTTGCACACAGTAGGCTCTTAATAAATATGTGTTAGTTTGGTTTATAGCAAATATTACTTCAGACACTGAGTACACGTGATTTCTAAAAATAATTTTTAAAGAATGTATAAACAAACACAAAAGAAAAAGTGAATTAATTCATTTGTAAATGATGCCATTTTCCCAAATAAAATTATAATTCAATATTCTTAATGAACAGTTTTCTGCTTTATTCAATTTGAGTCAGTGAGAATGTTCTCCGGGCAACAGAATGTCTCCAACCTATCTTAATTTGATCCTTGTCTGCTCTATCCTGATGTGAAAGGCAGATTGTGCAGGGCCCTGGGCTCTCTACTGCTTCTTGCTGTCAAAATGCTTATCATGTCCACCGTTTAAAAAGCGCTGGGGCATCACCACTCCTTCATTTTTTGGAGGTCAAACTAAGTCCTTTTTAGTATGGTTCAGACTAAGTAGAGTAACTTCTTTTTCCATTATTTCTTCATGTTAAATGAAGAAATCTAACTTCAAGGACTGCTTATTTCTCAGCAATATAAATGAGAATCGTGTTACCTTAACTCTGAAGCAACTGGATATTGGTGGCAAGGGGTTCTCTAACGTGTCACTCCACTGTCCATCCCTAAACCTTTTGTGACCAGGCTGAAATGAATGGAGACTGTGTTGATTTCCTTACCAGAGGAGGAGGGCTGATACAGCAGGCACTTCCTGTAAGATGTTATGGACTCTTCTCCAACCATATTGTGAGGTACATCTCCGACCTGCTGAGAGACAGCGGAAGAAGGCATCATTTCTGTTTTGATAAGGAGTTTCTAATCCAAGCAGAAATACACAAAGTAGGCCTGCCCTGATCCTCCACTCTCTCCCACCTCCTCCTTTAACCAGTGTCATTTCAGCCCTCTTAGTGTGGCATGAAGTATATCTGCTCTGCCCTTTATCATATAGGTCATGGGTTGAATGATATGTTGAGAATCAAACCTCCAGTATCTAAGAATGTAATTTTTTTTTTGGGGGGGGGAGAATAGTGTCTTTGCAGAGGCAGTCAAGTTAAAAGAAGTCATTAAAGAGGGCCCTAATCCAATATGCCTTGCGTCCTTATGAAAAACAGCAATTTGGACACAGAGATAGACACACACAGAGGAAGACAACATGATTACAAAGTAGGGATTAGAATAATGCAGCTTCAAGCCAAGGAAAGCCAAGGATTAATGGCCACTACCAGAAGCTAGAAAGAGGCAAGGTAGGATTCTACCCAGAGTCTCAAAGGGAGTATGGACTTGCGGATCCCCTTGATTTTGGAGTTCTAGCCTCCAGAACTGTGAGGGGACAAATTTCTGTTGTCTTAAACTACCCAATTTATGGTAATCTGTGACAGCATCCCTACCAAACTAAAATAGAATGCTATGTTCTAATTTAGTGCTCTCTCTATACAACAATAGTAGATGAGCTAAATCATGTTATCTATATAGATAGTCAAGGGTCCACAAGGTTGTCAAGACTGAAGTACCATTTTTGTAAATATCTACACACATCATATTTTTCCTTGGTATATGGCTTTTCAATTCTGCTTTTCGGTGGTCTCTATTACCAGCTTCATGGAGCAAGGATTATTTTTTTGCTTTGTTATAATTTATCAAAACTTTGTGGAAACATTGGTGTATTATCATGTAATTATATTTGGTTTCTGATATCAGGGTACTATTCTTGACTTCAAGGTGCTGGTTGAATATATAATGTTCAGTTTTTGTTGCTGTGGACATTAAGCTCCTCACAGATAATGTTGTTGTGTTGTTCTGTGCAAGTCATTAAAAATTTTCTGTTCTACCACTTTAGAAGAAAATGCAAAACAAATTGTCAAATTAGCTGTAAATGTTTGTTTCATAAAGAGAAGAGAGTGAGTATGGAATGTTAAATATCATATTCCAAAAATATTAGCAGTGTGGAATAAACCTATAATGGACAGACTCCTAAAGATGGTGGGTGAGGGTAGGGAATCTTTAGTTGTTTTTGTAACAACAAGGAGTAATGACTTGAAAGTAAATTAATGTTGCCATTTTTTAGAATTAAAAATAAAGATTTATCTATTGATATTTTACTAGTTTCTCCTAATTACTTTCTATTGGCTTTGTTTCCTTATCATAATCAGAAATCAAATTAAAGTTTTTATTGTTGTATTGTTTTTTTATTTTATTGTTTTAAAGTATTTATTGTTCTTCCCAGGCATAACAAGGTCTGCCTTAGATATCTAGATTTTATTGTTTCAAAACTTTCATAATAAAAACCAGAAATCTACATGTTCAGGGTGCAGATAAAGGCACACCGCAGTTACCAGACTGGGCTTTGGAGATAAAGAGAATAGCTAGATGCCTCAATTTTTTCATCTGGTAATGCTAAATTCATACTTATTTTATATAAATTTTAATAAGAAGTAAATCATGTAATAATCATCATCATGGTGCGATAAGTGGAAGCTCCTGTTCTGATTTTTTAAAATTTTCTTTTAGTTTCCCCTAAAAGGCATTTGCAGTTCTTCAAAAGAAAAGAGCATGTTTTAAAAGCTTTGGTGTGAAGCACATCCAGAGGTACTGCAAATTCTTAAAGAGATCAATTAAAGAAAAAGTATTTTACTAGACTTTTGGTTGCATCTGATATAACTCCTTAATTCATCTTTAACAGATGCTGCCTAGATGATTTTCATGAATAAGATCGATTAAGGATAAGATAAAACTGCATTTTTAATGATATCTAACAGTGTGGATCCCTGAAAGCTTTCTTATCATATAATCCATCTTTTCTTTTCCCACGAAAGCTCTCATTACATCATGCTATATCACTCTTTGGTTGGTTCCAAATCAAACACACTCAGTTTACAAGTCAAATGATTTCCCCACATGCCAGAGGCATAAACACTGACTTTAAATTAAAAAACAACAAAAAAAATCAAGTTGTTATTATTCTGTCTTTGAAAATCAATGAGTTTAGTATTAGGAATTAGTTTTTTCTTTCCCTCAGTACCAAAGAATCTTGCCAGAGTTCCTCTGACATGGTTTTGATGTTGTACAAATCCAAAGGGAATCAGTTCACACCCCTGCGGCTATTTTGCTCTGCTTGGATACCTGGGAAAAAATAGTGCTCTGTTGGTGCCACAAGCAGAGAGCTTCTCACAGGGAGAACCTGAGAAAACAGTCTCAAGCTGTTACTAGGTCAAATAGTAGTTCCCTCTTGCACCTTAACACACGCAGACGAATATTTGTCAACGATTCCATAGTTTGCAATAAAGAATTTGTAGCATCCCTAGGTACAGTGAGGAGAAGTGGTTTGCATACTGGCTATTTGGGCAAAACACCAGGGACTTCAGGCAGCCATCCTGCAGGCTGTAAAATCACAGGAAGACAGAAGAGTCAAATGCCAGCCTGTCAACCTCCTTGAAGAAGATGGATGGGACTATCAATAAGCCAATAAAGCAAAGGCAGACTGATACACAACAGTGGTGCCTGTGACAAGGAGCTGGCTAGAAGAGTGACAAGGCAGAAGTCAATAAGGCAGCTTATTACAGCCAAAGCTGTTAAGTGACATCATCATCAATAAGTAGAGACTGAGCCACCTGGGAGAATTCATGTGCCTTCAATCAACAAGTCAGAGTGGGTGGCAAATACAGCTCTGTGTCCCATCCTAGGAACAGTATAAACTCATTCTCCACTCTCTATAGCAACTGTGGCTCAGAGACAGAAGGATGGATGCCACACACCTGGACCAATGACTTCTTGACTCTGTGCTGCGAGGCAGGTTTGGGAGGGACGTATGTCGACCACAACTTTAACTTCATGCCATGTCACTCTTTCTAGCCTATCACCACAACAATGCTATTTTATTTTTTGAAGATTATTTTTCAAAAATTTTTACCCAAGAGCCCAAACTGGGTTAAAATGCAGTTACTCTGCAGTCCTATTATAACTTACATGGACTTGTCAGAAAGAATTAGCCTATCAATAAATATTCGATGATGGCTCATTGTCAAAATGTGCAAAATTATTTCATACATGATTGTATATGCATGTCTTTCTGTGCACAATAGAATAAAGTAAAATCAGAAATAATTGGGAAAAGTTTCATGTAGGCTGTGGAAAGTCAGGATTACTATCATCTGGGAATATTATTTATTTGAGATCTCAAATGGTTCTAATCCATAGGTCAAAAGGAGACCATTTCAAATATTTTCGATTACCTCATTTCTCCAAAAAAATGTGTATATTTTTTGTAGATATGGCCTTTCTATCATATTATATGGCTGAATATACTGATGAGATAATCTAGGGAGGAAACACATTTTAACATATTATTTTATACCATCATTATTAAGGAATTTATTTATAAAAGAGGTAGCTAACTCAGGTTTATTGATATATTGATAAGCCATTAATTCCAAAATTAGAGGACTCAGATAAATTTGTTTGTTTCTTTAGAGAAGTTTGTTTTAAGTTCTGCAACTGCATTGAATCTTATTCAGCTTAACTCCACCCACCCTTCACCAGAGAAGTATAAAATCTCAGGAGATTCAATCCTAGGCTACCTGAGATTACTAACCTCTAGAATCATGAATTAATAAGAAAGTAGGGTTTGGTTAGGCATAGAGCTGCCAGATATAATATAGGACTCATAGTTAATTTTGAATTTCACATAAGCAACAAATAACTTGCTAATGTAAGTATATCCCATGTAATATTTAGGACATACTTATACTAAAATATTATCCATTGTTTAACTGAAATTCAAATATAGGGAGTCCTGCATTTTTATTGGTTAAACCTGGCAACACGAAAGCTAGCCTTCGGATATTTCCATGCCAAGCTGGGGTAGAAACTTTATTGTTCTGATCTGGGCTTCCTGTATTTGTCTTTCAGACCACTTTAGAATTCTGTAACTCCCAGCTTTCCTGATCCACTGCAGATAGGCACTTTAAGCAGCTCCAATTGCCTCTGTCAATCTTGCCTCTGTCCAGATTTAATTTAAGGCTGAGGCTACATTACAGCATTTGTTCAACTGCTCTTCTTCCTCTATATGTCATTCTTATATGTCTTTGCTCAGTGGAATTCCAGGTAAAGCTATGTATAAATATAACCCAGGATTAGGTCAGTTATGCCCAGAACTAGTTATTTCCTCATTTTCTTCCTGCTCTGAATCTACTGCAATGTGAATACAATATTAAAATCCCAAGCATCATGTAAGAACAGCCCAGCAATAAAAAGAACACAATCCACCTAATAATTTATCCCATTACAATAATGGGATGAGATCATCCAAACTGTAAGTTTAAATGGGATGTTTCAGCACTCAGCAGCTAAAAGCTCCACTGCACTATGTATGCCATAATCCAGTGTTATTTTCCACCGATGACTCAATTCACTTTACCCTTTTCCCTTTTGCCTTGTTGCCCTGATCTGCCAAAGCCTAACCAAGCACCTAGAGCTGCTGGAAATCTAAAGAGTGCTATAAAACAAAAGGCAATACTGAAGCTCATACAGTGAATACTAAGGCTATTTTATTTCTTTAAGTTCACAAGAGAGTCCTTGCTTACTGTCTGACTCTATCTTTAAGTGAAGTTTGGAGTAATTGCGTCACATGCCTGTTGCTCAGGTCAGTTAGAAGGCAGGTGAAAGAATGCTCTAATACAATTAGTTACTATTTAGGATGAAGTAAGTTCAGTGATTTTCATAAAGAGTTTTCTAATTTAAGTTAGAAAACTGTGGTCTGATTCAATCATTTAAATTTTTTCCTCCACTAAATACTCATACAATTTGTTGCTGGCCTATATCATTTATGGTTTGAGATTTTTTTTTTTTTAAGTGAGCCTTGAAAAAAAAACCTCAAGTGAATGTGGTATTCAAATATTATAATACCCTGGTCATTAGTCATTTAGATCTATTCCTCTTCCAAAACAAAATATCCTGTGCCTTTTAATTTCCCTCTTTGGGAAAACACATTGTCTTTTCCAAAAATAAAGGATGATAGTTTACTTCTGTTTCCCAGCTTGTGTAACTGAAGAACCAAAGAGTAGGTCTCTAAGAACTCTGCAAGTTACCAAAGGGGTTTGAATAGTACTTTTAATATTCAAAAAAAAGTTACAAAAAATTAAAAATTGAACCCAATATAAGATTGTCTAGAAAAAATCCTTAACTTTTGGCTAGAATATTGTCAACTAAAAACAGTTGCTATCCAATAAGTATTTTATATATGCTTTGACTAATATGTGGCTATACTAATAAATGCCTATTGCTTACTAGGAAAGCTTTCTAAAACATTTGAATAAAACAGAAATAAAAATTACATTTTTTTCTTATACACTATACCAAAATCAATTTTGGTACTATAAATACTAGAAAAGCCTGTGTGTGAATCTCATTATGATGAGGATGTAAAATACTTTCTAAGTGTGACATCAAAATAGAAACAGTATAAAAAATCATCACTAGATTGACGATATTTAAAAAATTATTTGACATAAAAGTCTGTGAATAAAGTCAAAGGCAGACAAACAATGGTAAATAAAAAATGATAAAATATTATGATAATACAGCATAAAGAATTTTTATGAATCAAAAAGGATGATGTCAATAGAACAGGAAACACAAAAACAGTCAAAATCTATTAGCCATCATTTGAAAATATAACCCATTTACACCAGGAAGCACAAATTTTAAAAAACCAATATTCTTTTCCAGTTATCAGACTAAAAATTCTTTTTAAAAGTGATTTTTCCCAGTGTTTTTTGAGAGCAGGAGAGGGAAAAACTCTCTACACTGGTGGTAGAATGTTATTTTAGATGGAATTATAGCAAAAAGTATCACTTTTTGTCAACTAAAAACAGCTGCTATCTAATAAGTATTTTAAAAAACTGATCATAACTTTGTCACAGTTGCTTCACTTTGGAAAGTTTTTAAGCAAATAATCAGGGAGGTGACCAAAAACGGAGATTGACTATCACAAATGTGTATGTAGCAATATCCATAACAGCATTTTTTATGACAATGAAAAAAATGAAAAAATTGTACAAATGTGAATGTCTAATAATAGGACAACATACAAACCATACAAAGATCAATGTGTTTATTGATGTCACACATACACCAAAATCCAGGGATGCTCAAGTCCTATAGTTGGCACCACATATCCTTCTATCCTACATCTGTTGATTCAACAAATCAAGGATCATAAACATAGTACATGATCACCAGTTGGTTGAATCCCACGATGTGGAACCCATGAATATGGAGGACTGACTATATATTTATAGAAAAAAATCTATATACGTGGATTCTTGCATTTCGAACCTGCGTTGTTCAAGGGTCAACTACATATATGTATATATAGTAATGTAAGCCTGTTAATACAAAGGAAAAAAAAAGTATTTACATGAAAAATTTCTAGAGAAGTCTTCTGGTGACAGTCAAGCTAGAAGAGACCCACTACAGCCTCTCTCTCCCATTGATTATTACTAAAATTTTTTAAGGAAATATAAAAAGCAACTGCCTTGGATTTTGAAAAGTTAGTAATAGTAGGCAGAACAGAAGTGGGAGACAAACTTGAAGAATGGATATTTAAGAGGGGAAATTATATCTTTTCCTGCCCAGATTTTACCTAAAAGCAGTTCTTGTGTAGTACTGTGCAGTGGGCTTGGACAGTAGCAGTACCCACGTATTTCTGGCTAGAGGACCAGGGATAGGTGTCTCTTCTTTTTCTTCTTCTGTTCCTTTTCTTTCCTTCTCTTCTTTGTTCTTTTCCTTTTCCTTTTTTATTTCTCTTTCCTTTCAAATCCATTTTATTTTATTTTGTTATATTTTATTTTAAATCTGCTTTCCCTCCCAGCCCTACCCTAAGGGTGTCCTCAGTTGCAGAACTGCAGTTGCAGGGGCAACAACTGTAGTGCACACTTATAAAATCCAGAAAACAAAACAAAGCAAAATAAACATTTTTCTGTACAGAAAAACTGAAAAATATAATTATCCCCAGTGGACCAAAGAGTGTATGGGGATATCATTACCGTTTATTTCACTTTACACTGCATTGTCCAGATAGCAATTCCAGTTGTAAGGATTGTGAAACATTGTTTAGGAATAAAATTCTGAGAAAACAAACAAAAAAAAGCCCTGCCTTTATAGGCCTGGGAAAAGTTAACCCTGAGAGACAGAGATTGTGAAACAAATCTTGGAGACCTTGAAAAGGGGTTCCCTGATATTATATATGAGACAACCTTTGCCCTGGGCTTATGCCTGAGCTACATATATAGGGGAAAGGCCAAAAGAGTCAGAGCAAACGCTGTGGAAATTGAAGTAACACTGAAATAACCACCTACAAAAACAAGGCAGAAATTTTGATCTAAACCCTACTTGGTTGATAGGCTACTAAAATAAAAGTAAATCAACTTTCCACAACGGATTGTGAAATGACCTAGAGAATCAAACAGAAAAATAAACATATCTAGGGTACAACCTAAAACTGTTAAATATACAAAGAAGAAAGAAAAATGTGACAGATTCTCAAAGAGAAAAATGATTAACAGATGCTAAGCTAACCCTGAGATGACCCAGATATTGAAATTATTAGTCAAAGACTTAATCATAGCCGTAATAACCATGTTCCACCAGGTAAAGATAAACGTTCTTGAAATAAATGAAAAGATATAAATTTTTGTCAGAGAAATAGAAACTATTAAAAAGTAATCAGTTAGAAATGTTAGAAAGAAGAATTACAATATTTGAAGTAAAAACACAACTACAACACCCCCACAAGAACAGTCTCAATAGCAAAATACAGAAGACAGAAGAAAGAGAAAAAATAAGATTTTTTAAAAAGACTAAAAGACTTGTGGGACAATATCAAATCATCTACTATTCATATCATGAAATCCCAGAGAAAGAAAAAAAAATTTGGTTCATAAAAAATTGGAGGAAGTAATGACCTTGCAAACATAGGAAAAATGCATAAAGGCACATAGTGAAGGAGTTCAGAGAAACTTCATCCATTCAAAACATAATCAATATGCTGAAAATCAAAGGCAAAGGAAAATATAGAGCCAGAGAAAGGTAGTATTTTATATATGGGGACAAAATTTTAAATAACTACAGATTTCTTATCAGAAAACTTGGAGGCCAGAAGACAGTGGAAGAACATCTTTTAAAGAGCTTAAAAAGTTAAAACAAAACAGTAAACTTCGAATTCTATATCTGCTGAAAATACTTGTCAGAAATGACAGCAACAAAAAAGACATTCTCAGATGAAGAAAAACTAAAAGAAATCAAATCAGCACCAGCAAACATCCTTTAAAAGAAATGCTAAAAGTGGTTCCTCAAGCTGAAGAGAAATTTTATCAGAGGAGAACGTGGAAGTTCAGGAATAAAGAAATAGTAACAAATGGTAAAGATCTAGGTAAATATTACAGATTATTTTTCTCCTCTTAAGATCTTTAAAATGCAACACATTTTAGATGGCTTTTCAATGTATGTAGATACAATATGCAACTATAGCATAAATATTTTACTTGAAATGGTCAAAGCTTAACTCTAAATAAACTGTGAAGGATCAGATATGTATGTAGCAATTCCTAGAGCAACTTCTTAAAAATAATACAAATAGATCAACCTAAAAAGTTAATAGAGAAATAAAACGTGGTGGAAGAAAATTTTATGTATTGAGATACACAGAGCCATTCTGGCTTATACGTGATTTAACTTAAACTTTATGCTAACTAAAACAGCCTGTCTGTAGCCTATCAAACATGCACTGCACATCTGCTTTAACCATTAAAGAAAAGAGTGCATTTACAAATCAAAATGGTGTAACTGTGGTTCAGGCATCCAAAATGGAGCCAGGTAGTCATTGTGGATATGGTTTCAGACATGTTCCTGCATCACTGAGAATTTGAATTTTCTGAACTGTGTCAGACTGAAGGACACCACCAGTTGTGCTCAAAACAGTATCTGCCAGCTGCCAGCTGCAACCTTATGGTTTCAAGTTCTCCCCTTGTAACTAGCAACCATTTCAGACCTCAACCAACCCTTGCTTAATAAGAACTCTTATTTCTCTCCAACTCCAATGATAATTCTTGACAAAAACTTATGTAATTTTGTAGTTTTTACCTTCATAAGCCCCCCCATTTTGTAGTCCAGTGGAACATAATTCAAGTGCTTCTTGAATCTGTGTCACCTGGGCTATAGTCCTCAGTTTAGCTCAGTTAAACTCTTTCCTACCCCTATTATAGATTGTTTATTGATTGTTTCCATCAACAAATGTATTGTTAAAAATATATTCAAATAAACTGAAAGAATGCAGGCTAGAAGAAAAAGAGGAATAAAAAACAAAGTAAAGAAAACAACTGACCAAATTATAAATTGGTTTATATCTCAAAAGCTATTAAGATTACATGAAATGTAAATGTGATAAATACGCCAACTATTGAGATTGTCAGACTGGATTTTAAACAAGAAGATAAAACTATGTGCTGTCTAAAATAAACACATTTATCCAAAATTACCTAAATAATTTTAAGAAAAGGGGTCAAAATATACATCATATAAACACAAATGTTTAAAAAGCTGGTATGGCTATATTAATATCAGACAAAGTAGTCTTTAGAAGAAAAAACATTACCCAGGATAAGAAAAGATGTATTACATAATGATAAAAGATCAGTTCACCAAGAAACTACAGCAAAAAAAAAAAAGCGTATGAACTTAAATATAAAGCTTCAAAGTAATTGAGATAAAACTTATAGAATCTGATGGAGAAAAAGACAAATCCACGGTTATTTATGGATCCTTGAATACTCCTTTCTGAATAATTGGTAGAACAGAAAAGCATAAAATTTGCAAGATATAGAAGATCTAAGCAACACTATTCTCCAACTTGACCTGACATATTTATTGAACACTCCAACAAACAACAGCAGAATTCACATTCATTTAAAGTGTGCATGAGTCATTACTAAGACAGATCATAATCTGGTCCATAAAATAAGCCTTTAAAAATTTAATAGACTATAAGCCATACAAAGTATGTTCTTTAACCATAACACAAAATTAATAACATAATACAAAAAATTAATAACAGAAAGATCATAGTGAAATCGCCAACCACTTGGAAAGTAAATTAAATTAAACACTTTTAAATAACACATCAATACAAAGAGAAACTCTCAGGATAATTAGAAAATATTTTGAACTTAATAAAAAAATAACATAAAAATTCATGTGATGCAGTTAAAAAAGAGCTTAAATAAAATTCATAGCATCAAAGGTTTACATTAGAAAAGAAAAGAAATGTTTCAAGTCCAAAATCTATGCTTCTACCATAAGAAACTTGAAAAACAAAAACACTTTGAATCAAAGTAATCAAAAATGAATTAATAAAGATAAAAATGGAAATAAATAAAAAGAGAAAACCTCTCAAGGAAAATCTCTGAAACCAATAGCTAGTTTTTTAAAAGTTCAATAAACTGTTTAACTTTTAGCTAGATACAATTTACCAATATCAGGATTGAAAATGGAACAATCACTATAGAATCTACAACTACTAAAAAAATAATGAAGACTAAGAGAAATTCTTTGTCCATAAATTATACAGCATAGATGAAACTAATCAAGTCACTGAAAGAAACACACTATCAATATTCACTCAGAAGAAAGATAATTTGAATTATCTTTTATTTATTAAATAAGATAAATTCATACTTCAAAGAAAACCCAAAGTCAGTATAATTTTATTGGTCAATTCTATGAATTATTTAAAAACTAATACCAAGTTGACACAATCTCTTCCAGAAAATAGATCATGGTAGTCTTCCCAACTAATTTTATGAGGCTAGTATTACCTTGATATCAAAACCAAAGAAAGACATAATGCTAGTAAAAGAAATACCTTTCATGAAGAGAGAAGCAAATTGCCTCAATAAATCCAGCAATCTATTAAAAAAATACATCTTGACCAAACTGAGTTTACACTGGGAATACAAGGCTAATTCACCATTCAAAGTAAATCAGTGTAATTCATAACAACCTAAAGAAGAAAATATTAATATATAAGGTTAACTCAATAGATAGAAAAAAATAATTTGCCAAATTCAATACACATTCATGCTAAAAACACTCATCAAACTAGTAATAGAAGGAAACATCATTAACCTTGTAAAGATTATCTACAAGGAGCTTTAGATAACAGTAGTGAAAGAGTATTTTTCCCTTAAGTTTGGTCATAAGGTAAATATCTCCACACTCACCACTCTTCATTACATTATGCTGGAAGTCCTATCCCGTTCAACAAGGCAAGGTAAAAAATAAGAACATGCAGATTTGAAGTGAAGAAATGAAACTGCCTCCACTTGCAGACAATACAATAGTTGTTTACATAGAACAATCTGAAAAAATGTACAAAAACTTTCTAGAACTTATAAGCAAGTTTAGCAAGGGCACAAGATGTAAGGTCAATATATAAAAATCAATTACATACATAAAGGACATCTCATGGCACCTTGTAAAGAGTAGGTGCTAAGTATATATCTGTGGCTTAAAGCAAGCTAAAGTAGGCATTTAATTTGACCTAAGTATTAGCATCCAATAGCTAATATTTAAAAAAATTTATGAGATGTTATCATTATAAGGCATGATTTTAAAGGTGAATAGAGATAAATGGGTTACAGAAAGTTACATTTATCTCTGGGGAAAGGGATGGTTGGTAATTTTTTACCTTATACCTTTTACCTTTTTATGTATGACAAAGAGAAAAAGAATAAAAGAAATATATGAGATCTGTTGTCTCTTAATATTTTGAAGACTCTCTATTTTTTAATACCTTACTTCTTGGAGAATGTTTGAGTAAAAGAAAGTGCCAAACCCATGATACTATTAGATGTGTTCAATAAATTTTACTGATTGTCAAATCTGTTCCATGCAACATCTTGGGAAATTGTGTACTAAGAAATTGTGATTCAAGGAAGACTAGTTCAAGGAAGACCAGGGCATAGATTTTATCCAAAAGGGTCTCATATACTCGTGGATAGATAGACAGATGCAAACACTTATTTGTCAGTTTGTATTAAAATATTGAAACTCTAGTTGCTGACTGATAGACTCAGGCACATAACAAATTTGGTCTAAAGTTATAGTAGAAAATAATAGTTTTTCTTGAAACTGTAGTTTGATGCATGAATACTCATCCATGCTGGGAACCTGAGAATGTGAAAATAGAACATTTCATAAATAGAAGGAAGAAACTCTTTTTCCAGCTAATCTAAAGCTCTCACCTAAAAGTTCAAGTCAAATACAACTTGATTTAGATCTAAAGATACTTAGTTTTGTAAGCTGATTCACTCACTCCTGATTGAGTAACAAGTCATTTTAATAGGAAAAAAACCTAACTAAAAATAAATCTTGGTACAAGGAAAGAACTAAGAACAAAAGAAAAACAAGGAAGCTTGTTTTTTTAATTTTCCTCTCTAATTTACACACTCCAAAATAGTCAAATAGATAAAAGAAAGAATATCTTCCTTGGGACCAGCAAAGAAAATAAATTATACGTAATTTCACACAAGGAACTAATGTCAATTTGAAGACTCCAAGGGCAGATGTGCTTTGTAATGTACAATTCTAAGGTTATCAGCATACATTTCCTTCTACATCTTTATTTGTATTTATTTAGATGGGTTTCTTTAGTTTTTTTTTTCCTCTCTGTGTTTTTGCTTCCATTATGCTTATTTCATATGTCTTTGTTATTATTTGGGAGTGGGGACAGTGAAGCTATCTCTAATTGAAAAAAAATGTATTTCTTTTCTTTTTATATCTATTTATATTTTAAAATTCAAAATCCAGTAAAAAAATAAGAAATAAAAACTTTATTTTAAATCCTAACAAATCACATCCCATTACAGGGCTAGGACAGTTAGAAAAGATGGCAACAATACTTATAGTACTTATTTGTACAATAAGTAAAGTTTCTGAAGGCTCAGCAAATGGTTTTATTCTTTGAAGGAATGTGTCAATATAGTCAAATTCCATACAAGCAACAAACTTAGACTTAACATTTGTCAAACATCCATATGACCTGAAGTTCTCTCAGAGGAGCATAATAGATAGTCATAAAGTTGTAATTTAATCAAATATTAGTTGATAGTGATGCCCATGAGATACATCCTATTTTGTACATTTCTCAAGGCTATGTATAATGCTAAGCATTTAGTACTTGCTTAAATACCTTAATGGATTTATTTTACAATGTTCTACATGATACCTTAATATCACTACAGGTTCCTGGAATTTTTGATTTTAACACAAGATTTTTTTCTACCTGGGCATGCACACAAGTATCCATGCACTTTTGCTGATCAGTTTCTGGACTGATATGCTATTGGTTGGGAAGCCACTGTCAAGGAGCTGGGCAATATCTCTGGATGATTCTCTGGCAGCTGCTCCTTGATGCTGCTCCTTGTCAGAGCCAAAGATATTTGGAGAAGCGATGTTGTGCTCTTTTAAACTCTTCTTAAGGTTCAAAACCCGATACATTCAGTATATCCCAGATGAGAGAGGCTCTTTACCACACTATATGCAGAAGCAAACATTGGGAGCCTCCCAGTTGCCAAGGCCTGTGGAAGCTGGGAACATCTCAGTGTTGGTCAGGCTACATATACTGCTTCACAGATATAACGATTCCAGTGAAATACCAACGGGTCTCAAGCCTTGTGAGCAAAAAAGGATTTGCTTTGTAATTACTTTCAATAATAGAATATGCCTCTTGAATGTGTCATCATAGTCTGAGTCTAACAACAGGTTAAATTTATTTAACTTTGACCACAAACCTAAGAATCCGCACTACCATTACCTCATTGCTGTTTTACAAATGAGGTAACTGAGACATGTTTGCAGAGTTTAGGGAACTTTCTCAAAACCACCCAGATAGTAATTGATAAAGCTGGGATTTGAACCCAAGTCCATCAAACACCAAATTATCTGCTTTCTTTTGCCTGCCAACTGAACATGGTATAGCTAAACTTGTAGTTTAAAAATATGCACGGGAGCCACGCTACTCAACAGGTGACTCTCAATGGAGATAGCATTGAGTAGAATAAAGGACTAGCAAAAAAAATGATGTTGAAGGACATAGCCCATCTGAATATCAGGGATGTCCTAGAGCCTATTTTTTCTCTAGTTTCTTTGGAAACACTTTAAATCTGCTTACCTAAAGTGATAATGTCTGTACATTGGATTCAAACTGTTTTATAATGTTTTAATTCTAATTACACAGAGCCTTGCTATGACCATGTACTCATAGGATGTATTCACATGATGTGTAACACGAATATATTGTTTGAGATAGTGAGGTCTTCCCCATACTCTCACCAATTCACTCTCCTGGCTGCTTATGAATTAGACAGTCATGTCAATCCCTGCACTCAAAATCCTTCCAAGTCTCTATCTTGCTCCTTAGACAAAATGGGAATGTTTTTGCATGGCTTCCAAGTCTGTAAATGATCTGACAGACTAATTTGTTAGTGTCAATCCAACCATCTCCCAACGCCTCAAACATTCTTATATGCCACCCCATTCCCAAGCATAATCTATGCTTAGGCTTACTGACTTTTTCATGTCCTTGGATAAGATATATTCTTATTTTGGGACTCTCATACATTCTGTTTCTTCAGCCTGCAATGATTCTGCTATCTATACTCTTGTGCTAGATACTGCTAACCTTTACACTGCAGAGAAACTCCAGAGTATGCTCTGTATTGATTACATCCACAGACCTCATGCCCTCTGTAGTCCAGTTGGGTTTGGTCAGTGAAGAACAGCACCAGAAAATTAGAGGAGGGAGATTGAAGACAGGGCTCTTCTTCTTCTTCCTCTCCCTTCCTGCATAGTACCATAACTGTGTACTTGGACCGAGGGGCTCTGGCTCCATAAAAAGGCATTCTTCACAAAGTACTCCCTCCCCTTGCCATCCATGGAGCTCATTCATATTACCGCTCCTGAGATACTATACTATTCCTGTGGCTTCCCTATACCATCCCCACATTTGGTAAGTATTTTTCATTAAATTACCCTTAAATTATCCTATTTTGTGGATACTGTCCATTCCTTTTAGGCCCTGACTAATACAACCACCCTGCCCTCCCACATTGGCTAATTGGCTAATCCTGTTCATTCTTTGGTTCTTGGTGTAAATGTCTCCTTCCCCTAGCAATCTTCTTAACCCTAAGGAACATCTAAGTTAGGTGTTTTATTAATTTTTTTCCTCTTCTTAAGCATAGGTAACCTTATAAGACATATCATCCTACATTGTTCAATTTTGGATTTAGAACTTAACATTGGGCATGGCACAATGGATTCCCAAACACTGAGGTTCAAATCTCAGCTCTGCCATGTCCTTGCTGTGTGAATGTGGAGTATACCATTTAATATGACTTAGCCTCAATTTCAGCATGTTTAACATAATAATTATTTACTCCATAATGAAATTGACAGATACCACAAGCCAATGTTTAGAAAATTTTTAATATACTGCCTGACAATTAATAAATGCTTAATAAATTTTGGTATTATTGTTATTATTACTATATAGTGCTTTATAAATAATTGCAAAATAAATATAAAGAGAATATGTTTATTGAATTTTATGATTATCTGAAAAGAAATCCACTCTCTAAAAGGCATGAAAGCAACGAATTATTTGTTTTCTTATGATTTCCACTCATTCAAGATAGTAGCTATATTTTAATGTCATTTATGGTGTTTACTTTGCAAAGAGACCAAACTTGTGATTTATAAAATGCATAATTATAAAAATATAAATTAGTTTCTTTTACCCTTTTTATTTCCCATGACTTCAGAAGGATGTGAAATAGTCTCCACATTCATTCTGAGAGGAAGTGGTATCTAAACAAACCTAGGTTTAAGCAGTTTGTTTTCCATAAATTTCAGTAAGTTGAGTAAATGTGTGTGTCTTAGAGTATTATATTCTTTAAAAGGAGCATTTTTTCCACAGGAAAAACCAAACCCTAAAGACTAAGAAATTCAATTAGCTGGACTCTGTCATCAGAAAACTTAATCAAGTACACCTGTGCCTCCAAAGACCCCTAATAAGAGAAATACCCTACAGAAATAATCTGGGAGTGCAGTGACCAATTTACAGGCAAGAGATCATGGAGAATAAATATTGGATAGAGATTCTGCAGGGGAAGTTTAGGGAGGCTCAATGTAATTGTCATGTTTCAAATTTTCCTAGTGTCGTCACCACAGGGTAAAAATCTCCTAGACACCTTCCGCCCCTCCTCCTAATCTAGGTGACTAGTTTATCTCAGTCCACTGAGCTGATTTTTCTACTCCATTTCAATAGAAAAGAATCAAATTACTTCCCCACAGCTCAGATGGAGAACCACTGGAGTAGAGAAGACAACAACACAGTTTTCTGGGGGAGAAGGACAACCTTTGAAATGGAAAATAAAAGAAGAAGATAAAAAAGATCTAAATAATGCCCACATAGTATTTCTACTAAAAGGAGTTTGACCTATAGCCAAAGGGTTTGGTCATGATTTGAGCTTCATCTATTTATTACAATAGCTACCTCAAGAAAAATTTTTTAAAAATATGCAGTGGCTGTATCAATTTACATTCCCACCAGCAGTGCAAGAGAGTTCCCTTTTCTCCACACCCTCTCCAGCATTTATTGTTTCTAGAGTTTTTGATGATGGCCAATCTGACCGGTGTGAGGTGATATCTCATTGTAGTTTTGATTTGCATTTCTCTAATGATTAATGATGTTGAGCATTCTTTCATGTGTTTGTTGGCAATCTGTATATCTTCTTTGGAGAAATGTCTATTTAGTTCTGCCCATTTTTGGATTGGGTTGTTTGTTTTTTTGTTATTGAGCTGCATGAGTTGCTTATAAATTTTGGATATTAATCCGTTGTCAGTTGCTTCATTTGCAAATATTTTCTCCCATTCTGAGGGTTGTCTTTCGGTCTTGTTTATGGTATCCTTTGCTGTGCAGAACAGTATGAAGGTTCCTTAAAAAACTACAAATAGAACTACCATATGACCCCACAATCCCACTACTAGGCATATACCCTCAGAAAACCATAATTCAAAAAGAGTCATGTACCAAAATGTTTATTGCAGCTCTATTTACGATAGTCAGGACATGGAAGCAACCTAAGTGCCCATCAACAGATGAATGGATAAAGAAGATGTGGCACATATATACAATGGAATATTACTCAGCCATAAAAAGAAATGAAACTGAGTTATTTGTAATGAGGTGGATAGACCTGGAGTCTGTCATACAGAGTGAAGTAAGTCAGAAGGAAAAAAACAGATACCGTATGCTAACACATATATATGGAATCTAAGAAAAAAAAATGTCATGAAGAGATTAGTGGTAGGACTGGAATAAAACACAGACCTACTAGACCATGGACTTGAGGATATGAGGAGGGGGAAGGGTAAGCGGTGACGATGTGAGAGAGTGGCAGGGACATATATACACTACCAAACGTAAAATAGATAGCTAGTGGGAAGCAGCTGCATAGCACAGGGAGATCAGCTCGGTGCCTTGTGACCAGCTAGAGGCGTGGGATAAGGAGGGTGGGAGGGAGGGTGACGCAAGAGGGAAGAGATATGGGAACATATGTATATGTATAACTGATTCACTTTGTTGTAAAGAAGAAACTAACACACTATTGTAAAATAGTTATACTCAAATAAAGATGTTTAAAAGGCAAAAAAAAAAAAAATATGCAGTGGAATTATCTTGCTCAATCTTCAATATGCACAGCAAAACACCTACTCAGTCCTCAGCAGAAAATGAACTTCATGATCAATCACTATAACTATTAGCTGGAACCTAAATCTTACTCTAATTAATTAGTCTTGAAATATTAAATATAACCAACTCTTTGGTATTGTTTCCCATGGGAATAAATAAATAAATAAAATAAAAAGCCTGCAGATTTATCTATAGACAGAGACATTTGGAATCTTTGCTATTTTGGCAGAAGCTGTCAAACGACAATAATCTTGAACAATATTGCAACCGTTTCTCATCCTGTAAGGTCAAAGTTACAGGCAAACTATAAAAAGTTTAAAATTATCTTTAAGATTTTCTTCCAACAGCTCAAAGGCAAGTAATAAGACCAGTCTTGGTGGTAAAACGAAAAACAGAGTTTCATCCAACACTTGCTTCTGTCCTGTTTAACCCATGATATTAAATGTAAGATTGCGCCAAACTTGAGTAGTGCAACATAACAGCCCTTCATTAGATCCTGGAAATACAGCTAGGCTTTCAGTCAAGGTGGGTCAGCTGCATCACAAAAGACACTGACGAATGTGTCAGTCAAGTGAAATTGCAAAGTTGAGTTCTAATTCTTTCTTTCACCCAGAGACCTCGTTTAGTATTAAGGTCACTGGGTAGTTCTGTCTTTGGATGAGAATTACCAGACTTGTTCCCTCTCCTCACTGTTCCCCACACACCCCAAGAAAAGTTTTGGCTTTACAATCTGTAATGCTATTGTAGTCTGTCTTTTTTGGTTTACATTCTGTTGAAATTGGACTTAAAGCTCAATTAATTTATGATAGCACTATGTTTTTCATGACTAAAATGAATACATTTAAGACACGAAATCATCAGAAAGCTGACTTGGTAATTTTAAACTGATTTAAAGAAGTTTGTAGGGAACACTCAACACATCACACACAAACACACGGACCTGCATATGTGCACACACATGTGCACACATAAACAGCCCATGTGCTTATCGACTACTCTACATCCAGTCTGCTCTTCCATGAAATGAGAGGCTAATTTTCCCTTCATACTTCTCTGTCACAGGTTTTCGTTGTTAGAATGAAAAAGATCATAACTTAATGTGATTAACTGTTCTCCAAATTACAGTTATATGTGGAAACAACTTGAATAGCTTAAGTCTCTCTCAATAAATTTTATTAGGTGGAGTTTTGGGGTTATACCTGGACAGTGTAATGACATGAGTCATTTGTGCTGTCCTCTGGGAAGAAATACTGATTTTTGTCTGAGGGTTAACTGATGATGTTTACAATGATTTTTGGTGGTAGACTTTTTGTTTCTTGATACTCCTAATAATTTGAGTTTGATTTCAAATAATCTACAAGAATTCACTTATTTTTTATATTTCTGATTTCTTTTACATTTTCATTATTATTGAATCATTTCATGATTTGTGAACTAAGAAATACAAAGGTAGATATATTCAGAAAGGAAAATATGAAAAAATATCAATCAAAAGTTTCATACTGTTTCCATTACTGTAGTGCATAGTTACCAATTTCTCTGTTCGAGAAAGACAGGCTTTGCATTGTTGAAGGTGTTCACATGAAGGTCAAAGCACAGTGCTTTAGCAAAGTACACATACTCTAAGTTACATATGGGCAGGATCAGACAGGAAGGAGGCTCAGACAAGAGAAGGATGTTCACCCCAGGGTAACACCATTGGACTCCGACTAGTTATATCTCTCATAGAAGCTACTGTAAATACACATATATTTATTATTTTTTCCTAAAGTCCATAGGCTAGCTTAGAATGTCACAGTTTCATGGAGTTCAGAAACCTTCTGACTACACTCTAAGTTATATATAATGAATAAATATTTATAAATAAACGAATTTTACTTGAGGAAACAAAGAAGGTAAATTTCTTGTTCAAAAATGTATAGCGGGCTTCCCTGGTGGCGCAGTGGTTGAGAGTCCGCCTGCCGACACAGGGGACACGTGTTCGTGCCCCGGTCCGGGAAGATCCCACATGCCGCGGAGCGGCTGGGCCCGTGAGCCATGGCCACTGAGCCTGCGTGTCCGGAGCCTGTGCTCCGCAACGGGAGAGGCCACAACAGTGAGAGGCCCGTGTACTGCAAAAAAAAAACAAAAAAAAAGAAAAAAAAAAAAGTATAGCTAACTAGTAGCAGATTGATATTAGGCTTCTTATAATAGAATTCTTAAATCTCCAACAAATATTGTTAAATTGAGTTTTTATGTATTAATTTGTGTGTTTTCCCTATGTAGGCAAGGATAAAAGAAGAATGTGTCTTCATACTTTTAAATCCCCTCAGAATCCACTTCTGTGTTTTTTCATATAGTTTTTCATAAAGTACTTAACCTCTTAGTAGGTATGAATGACGGACTTAACAGGTTAACACTCTACCAATGTATTGAAATAATTCTGTTCTTCTGTTAACATGTAAAAAATAGCAGCTAACTATTTTCATGTTTACCAAAGTAATTATTTGAAAATCATTGTGGATTCTTAAGCAAATATCATTCTTTGGGTAAACACAACAGCAACAACAGCTGAAAAAAAAAGCCTTCCTTTCAAAATTTTTCTGTGCTAAAATAATCAAAATTAAAAGTAAAAATATAAATTGCCTGATATGTTAGGTAATTTGAGGAATTTTGAAAAACTGAAGATCATCAGCTTATGTGGAGTTAGATGTATTTTAATTGTGCATCAAATTATGATTTCCTTTTATTGTATTGAGTGGTCTATACTATAAACTGCCTTCCTGCAAAGTACTATCAGATTCTAGGTGAAAGATGCAGAATTAATTATGCAGAATGGTAACTCATTTGAGCTGAAAGACTGATGTAATTTATGATATACCTTACCACTAATTGCAGTACAAATGGGAATTGTATTAAATTTGGAAATTCTGACCGAGCTCCATGAAGTGAATTTGTACATTTTTTACCTTAATCCTTTGTAGATTTGGCTATAAATTGTTAATTGAGTTACACAGATAGGAACACAACCTTTCAGTTAAGACACAGAACTCCACTTCTTGGGGCTCCTTAAGTCTACACTGCTGCTTTTTCAGAGTGGCAGGTAGAGTCAAGCAGGCCAAGATACTGCTTTAAAATTAATCACCATTTTTCTGTAATAAATGCTCAGTATAGCTGAAACATTTTGTATAAATATTCCCCAAATACTTGCTGAAGAACATGATAAATAAATTTACCTCCATCAAGTGACAGATCTTTAATTGGTAGCAAATATTGCACAAACGTTTACAACATTATACATATTTATCTACTGAAAAAAAGGCAATAGGAATTTATTATACTCTCTTCTTCCCTCCTTCCCTTCTCTCCACCCTCTAAATATAGATATTATATATTTTATATGTATTATATGTAAGTGAATTTATATATTATGTCTCTGACTTTCTTGGTTGATATGTTTAAATTCTATAAGACTTTTCATCAAACATTACAATAATATTCAACAGAGACCCATAGCATCCATCTCACAGCATCTCTTTATAAGAAAGTTTTCAGGTCAAAAATTAAGTGATTATCTGGGATTTTAACACTGTTAAAACTTTACTCCTAGTTTTCTGCTGAACATTAATTTCATCCTTTCTATTTTATATCTCCTTCTCAAGAAAGACTGTCATGAATTAGATATAGCAAAAGCATTAGCTTTTATACTCTTTTCCTGATTCCTAATTTTAAGCTACTCTGATGAATTCCCCATTTGCTTTTTCCTTGTTTGTTGGGTAGCTCTCAGAAACTATATTCTGAACTTCATATATCCTTCCCATGTCATTCTAAGTATACTTTATTTCATCTGGACTCATTTTTGTCATTAGATCTTATCTGTCCACAACCTTACATTGTTTTTTTTTTTAAATTTTGTTAAGCATTGGATTTATCCTGTAACTTTCTCAAACAACTTAGATTTCACACTCTTATTCAAATAAAATAACTCACCCCACAGTAACATTCTAAATTATCATTCCTGGTTTTTTATTTTTGTCGTTCATTTGTTTGTTTCTTGAATGTTTATAGAATGTTAAATAAGGTAGAGAAACACTCTCAATTAAAAGAAAGAAAATACTTCGAAGAAAAATCTAATATACAAGCTTTGAAAAACAGTACTTTTGTGAAAGCGTAATGCTGAATATGATTAGGAAAAAAACAGTAGCCAGAAGGAAAAAAAAATGATAGTAACTGGATGGCAAGAAATAACCTTGTAACTTTTAGAGAAAAAGAGAAATGATCAGATACCCCAAATTGCAAACATTGTTTCTTTTCTAAATGGCAGTAGCCTGAGAGATGTTTAATTAGGGTAATGTAGCTTCATAAATGGGTCTTAGTGCACCCTGCTATACTCTGACAAGAGGCATTTTGGATCAAGCAAAGCTTACACTGCCTCGTAAGTGAGAAAATTGGGCTGAGACCAACTTTTGAGGAACTTTCAAGTTTCTTTTATAGAACTTTCTCAGTTGAGGGTTAATTTTGCCTGGCATTTCCATGTGTAGTCTCTAAAATTAACCTGCACTTCTGGAGCCATATTCTGGACAACAATGGCAGAATCAAAATTGCTAGAGATGATAGTTGTCACAGAAAGACAAACCAAACAATAAAATTACTTGAGGATATATTTAGATTATTTTAATTTTTAGAAAAATAAGATTGGAAGAAAGGTGTTGAAATTTACACAGGTTCTGTAATAGAAGACATTAATCTTGAGAACAATGAATAGAATTTGAAAATATTCCCATAAATTTTATGGAGAATAGAAATAGATGATGGACAGAACCTTAGGAGGATCGTGACTGAAAATGAGATTTTGTTGTGCTCCATTTTCATTACTTCAGCTCAGAAAGTGATTTTCATTATTCCTACACTCTGCATATAGAAATAAAACAGAACACTTTCAAGTTGTTCTACTAATAAAGCAAAGAACAATTTCTGTGGTAAATAAGATTCTCCAAGGTTTATTCAAACTTTGGCCTCTGTAAAGCCACAGAAGGGTCAATTAATGTCACAAATGTGAGGGAGATACCTGGACTTTTGGAACGAGACCCAAGTCGGTCTACTTGTCAAACCACAGTCACCAAACAATAACTGACCTTTAAACAAGTGTAGCTTTGATCTGAACTACTGACACAGGGTGAGGGCTTTGGATATCAGTTAATCTTATTTTCTCAGAACACTCTATATCTCCTGCAGTTAAATTTTTTTAAAAACATAGTGTGACCTCATAGTGTCTCTATTAGCAATCTGGCACTATTGTACATCTTCATTTTATATCTGAAAAGACCCTGCTAATAAATAATAATCATGAAATGCCATTCTACAAAGAAGATCAGCTCTCTAGAGAAAGTAATATCACATGCTGGCCTGGAGGGGTTATGTTTCATTGCCAGCATTATCATCATGAAATGACTTAGCATATTACAATGAAGTAAATGATCTTTCTTCAAAATATCTTGTGAGTTTTGTGTTCTTTTGTTCAAGAAGGTAGATGGAAAACATAATATGTGGGGAAGAAATCCTTTAGAATTAAGGGAGATAGAAAGTAATTTATCTGTTACAATTTTTACATGAACTGAAAGGTGCAAATGAATTGCTTTGAAGTGAATACAACTGCAGTGAGATTCATTGACTGAAGCAATCATAGGTGAAGAGCAAAAAGGAAAGAGAATTAGCCAAATGTTTTAGATAGCTAGAGCGGAAAAAAAAAAAAAAGAGGCACACATAATTTAATGAGAGATAGTTCTATCACTCTTGATCACCTTTTCATCTCATAATCTGAATGAGATATTCTGGTTGCCTCCCCTGCATGTTTCAGGTGGATATTGCCACAGTGAACACTTAGTACTTTTGCTGTGGTCATATTTTAAACAACAAAAGAAGATGCACAATAAAGCAAAAAAAGAAAAAATGATGAATTCTATGTTTTTAACTGAAACATTTTCCAGAATCTAAATTTAATAAAAATAAAATGGTGAAGACACAATGGGAAGCAAATGACTGACCATTGCTTTAGAAAAGAATTGATTATGGATAGTTTGATTTGGATTAATTAAGTGCTAATGACCCCCCACGTGTCTGTTCTACTGAAACAAAACATGGAAGCACATCTACATTGACCTTAAAGAGACTCATCAAATACTCTTTTATGGTGCTTATGGGTATTTCTTAACCCTATTGTATCCATATACATTGCTATCGACAAACTTGTGCTTAAAACAATTAACATTTGTTTTTGCTCACATGTCTTTGGGTCAGCAAGGCAGCTGTGCTAATCTGAGCCAGGCTTGGCTGTTTTTGATTGGACTCCTTTGTTCAGTCTTTATGTCTGAGGGTCAGCTTGGTTGAGACCAACTGGACAAAGATGGCCTTACTAATGTATCTGGGAATTGATTGTCAATAAAATGATGGGGTGAATAGGCAATATGTTTCTCATTGTACCCTTTTACAACCCTTCAGGATGAAATAAAATCTTCTTCATAACATTGCACAATATTTTAAATATTTCCTTATTTTTTTCTGAAAACGCTGTTCTCTAATCATCTGAAATTATGCAAAACAATAAGTGTTAAAAAAAAGAGACACGTTTATTGTGTGTTATGTTTGGATGCTTTATGTTTATTATCTCATTTAATAGCTGTTAACAACCCTATTTCACAGATGGGTTGTAAAATATCAATAGCATATATGCTGGTTACATTTGATAATGCATCTGGATATAATTCAATGAGGAGTTAATTTGCATGTCTCTCTAAAGAAATTAATTACCTACCCCCACCCCCCCAAGTTTATTCTGTCAACAATCATTAGTAAGGTGGTTTTATAAATGTGGGCTTTAAGGATGGCCATAGGAGTGAGGCCATATTTTACATAAATACAGCCATTAATTCACTTATCTGTGGTGCATAAAGAGGACTAAAATAGAATAAAATTACAAAAATGATCATAGTTCAAGGGATACTTTGGGGGACATTAAAATATGTCTTTGCCATCAAAACTCTACATTTAACAATGAAAAAAATTAATTTAATGGCATATATGGTTTTTTTTAAATGGCATAAAATTAAAGGAAATAAAAATTGTTTTTGGAGCCCCAATTTTTTTTTTTTTTTTTTTGCGGTACGTGGGCCTTTCACTATTGTGGCCTCTCCCATTGCGGAGCACAGGCTCCGGACGCGCAGGCTCAGCGGCCATGGCTCACGGGCCCAGCCGCTCCGCGGCATGTGGGATCTTCCCGGACCGGGGCACGAACACATGTCCCCTGCATCGGCAGGCGGACTCTCAACCACTGCGCCACCAGGGAAGCCCTTTTAAAGCTTATTCTTTTTTTTTTAATTTTTTTTCAATTTTTAATAGGTGTTCCTATTCAAAATGTCTTAGTATCTCCCATGGGAAATGATAGGCATGTCATAAAAGAGATTTTAAAAACCTTTCCACAGTGTTCATCTTTATAATAATTGTTGCTCTGACAACCAAGTCTTTTCAAGATAACACCCACTCTAAATAATTGTCATGAATTTTCTTTACCTTAATGAAAATTTATTCAAAACAACTATTTTAAGATTTATGAAATGCCTCTACCTCTTTCTTTTGTATATCCAAGAAGCTCTTTGTCTCCAGATTCCATTTCTTAAGAATGATAAAAATGTCTAATAAAAATACGTACAAATCTTGGAAATTTTGTTTTTATGGAGTTTGTTTAGAAAGCACTCTTTGAGTTGTACTCCCACTTTTCCCAGTTGTTCAATGGTATTCCATTTCTTCCATTCTTCACCACACATTTTTGTTTCATCTTTGTATCTTAGCTTCATAGCACTTTATATATATACATATGTGTGTGTGTGCTTTTTAAAAAAATGATATTTTTAACAGCTATATCTCCATATATCAAGTAAATAGTACAGTGAGTATTTCTCAGTGTTTTCTGGATTGTTTTATAAAATATTAAATAATATTAAGCAGTCTTCAGAAGATAAAAACTGTTTAATAGGCAAATGTGTGTATTGAAACGATCTCTTCTTAGTAAGCAACATAATGATATATAGGAGGTTAAGTCCTGCAATTTCTTTTTACACAAGAGCTTCCTATAAGGAATTCATCCATGTCTGGGACTCCATGATAAGGTCTCTGCCTAGTCTCTTATATTCCTGTAAGCCAGACCTTGAATAGCATGTGAATATCACCATAGTATTAATAATCACACTCAAAAGTCCTTTGGGAGCCAGGGTGCTCATTAGATGTTAGTGAGAACTTACACTTTGCCAGGAACTCCATATGTATGGGTGCATTTTACCTATCTATTTTGGCTTAACCTATACAGAAAGCATCAGATTATCAATATCTTAGAACCTGACACCATATTGGTGAATTTTCCCCCTAAATAGGAATGCTTTTAAAAATAATTTCCCCCTTTCCTCATTGTCATCTTCTGACTTTTCATTGGAAATTCGATAAATGTATTTTATTTCTGTGAACCTTCAAAATTCCCTAATAGAAGATGCATTTTAACCTATATAGGGCTTAATAGCAATAACAATAACAATGATAATAATGACAAAAATAAAAACAAGCTACCTACCATCAGCTATATTCCGAACACTTGGTGCCTTGAATATATTATCTCTAGCCCACCAAATAGCTCCTCCCATTTAATGGATTAGGGATTTTAGCAATAACACCAGTTTATATTTATTCAATATATTTTGAATGTCAGGCTTCAGGCTAAGCACTTGACATGCATTATCTGCAGTAAGCATTGCAACAACCCTATTTTACAGAAATGGAAATTGAGAGTTAGAAAAAATAAGTCCCAAAGAGACTATCTCAGGATCCCCAAAACACCACAATCAGGTTCTCTTGACTTCACCTGCCTCTTGCACTTTGTCAGCTTATTGTCTTCTGCTCTGGATGCCTCACGTATTGATGCCATTTTAGTGTGTCACCTGATCAGCACAGCACACTGCAGCCCAGAACTCCTGGGCTCAGGTGACTCTCCTGCCTCAGCCTCTAACACACTGGCCAGCTCTGAGGGCCTCCAAACAACCTAATGTAAATATAACCAGACAGTGCTTCATCTCCATACTGTCACACCAGGGCTTTTGTACTCCATGATACTCCCTAGATTTGCCCTGCACTAAGCATTCATAACCCAAGAGTGCCCATGAGGAAATTACCAGCCCATGGAGCAAAACATTGACTAATGGGACACCAAAGCTGGTGGCTATACTATTTTCTCTTCCTTCTTCTGCCTGGACTGTCCTGAAAAGCAATTTTTAAAATAGCTTTTCAGAACATGCCCTGAAAAATAAAGCAATACTTTGTTTTTGATCACAAGTACTTTTTTAGTACTTGTGATCAAAACCAAAAAGTACTTTTTGTACTTTTTGATCACAAGTACTTGGTTAGTACTTTTTATTAGTTATTCTTCCTTTCTTACCTTACCCCCCATCTTGTGGGCTGAATGTATCCACTCCCCACAAAAAAATATTCTTATGGTGAAGCTCTTATCCCCAGTACATCAGAATGTGACTATATTTGGAGATAAGGATTTTAAAGAGGTAACTAAGTTAAGGTGAGGCCATGAGGATGGGCCCTAATCCAATCTGACTGATGCCTTTACAAGAAGAAGAAATTTGGACACACAAAGTGATGCCAGGTATGCACAACACAGAGAAAAGACCATGTGAGCATCCAATGAGAAGGCAGCCACCAGCCAGCCAAGGAGGGAAGCCTCAGAAGAAACCAAACCTGACAATACCTTGCTCTCGGACTTCCAGCCTCCAGAACTGTGAGAAAATACATACCTGTTATGTAAGGCACCCAGTGTGGTATTTTGTTATGATAACCCTAGAAATCTAATATAACACCTCTTATCTCTCATTCCTCCTTATGAAGATTGCACTCCCCAATAAAAAAATAACAGTAGCACATGAGACACTGCCTCAGACTCTGCTTCTGGAGAAACTAGTCTAAGACTGCTGGTAAGGGGGAAATCTGTGTTACAGCATTGAATGGCAAAAGAGAAATACCTCATCAAGAATCGATTTCCATGCACGTAAATCACTAGAGATAATTGTCTATTTTGATGAATTATTATGTGTATGTAAATAATTTCTCATTCATGCTGCCATTTAAAATAGAGAAAGGGAGCAGAATGGGGAGAAGTGAGTAGTCTTCATATTTTCTAAATCTTTTTTCATATGGTTTCTTCTGTAAGGGAGAGAGGAAAAAACAATCGATGAAGCTTTTGCTTTATGTCAACATCTGACTAAAGTGTGATAACTTACTTTAAATTGGTATAAATAATGTCATTAAAAAATAATAACAGTGCTCTCCAAAGTAAGTGTGGGCATCACCGGCCTTTAAATAAGAGAAGCAATCTCTGAGTCATTCACCAGCCACCCACATTTTTCCCCGGCTGTCTACTTCCTCTCTGAGAGTAAAATGAATACATCCTATAGCTTCCCTATTATATCCTTACATTTCACTCCAAACCTTTTTAAAATTACAATTCCAACCCAGTCCAACCCTGCACTTGAACAATTTTGAGGGAAAGAAGATCTCTATTTTTCCTAGAGAGAGAGAGACAGACAGAAAGAGACTGACTATATCATTCTATGAATCCCTGAGAATAGCATTAACCATAGGCCAACAGAAGAATGGAACAGGGAGAAGGCTGTATGCATTTAGAAATAGTAGCCATCCAACCAGTGGGGACATACTTTTCTATCATTTCTATCAGCTGTGATGCATTAAAATATACTCTGAGCAGCAGAGAGAAGATGTGGAATTTCCTTGACAAAATATATTTATTTATTTATTTTATTTATGATGTCTCCAGAGAAATTGCCTTGTTCAGATTACTTTACAGTTTATTTCACATTGAGACGGCCCATCCATGGGCACACAGTTTCTAGTTAGAATTTACTGTTCCACTATAACTTGTGAGCAGACATCGGAGGATTCACAAAACTGCCACTATATGAAAAGCAGAGGCAAAGGCAAGCAAATAGAAAAATAAGTAGAAGAAACAGAGAGAGAAAGGGGATTCTCAGGCTACAGTGTAGAATTCTCTATGCAGGACAGCCCTCAGTTAATCATAAGGGTGACCAAAAGACATAATCACTCTTGTAAGAACACCCTTTCTCTGGAGTCTGCTTGAGAATATGTTCCACCAAAAGAGGAAAACAAATTACACAGTGATAGGCACTAGGACCAATCGACAGAGAATCCACATCAAGAGTGTAGAAGGAACCCCTTGAGATGAGGTTGAAGGGAGAGTCCTGGATGTGAGTTGTTTAAACAGCAACCAGTCCATCCCACAGCAGGTCGGGAAGATCTCAGAAAGAGATCCAGAAAAGGATAAAATTGAGAGAGCGTTTGAGATGTTTGACTCTACTGAGAGGATCCTAAGAAAATTGAGAAATAGTATAGTAATAAATTTGTGGTGAAAACAAAATCTAAGCGAAATAAAAATTTGAGGGCTCCCCCGGTGGCACAGTGGGTGAGAGTCCGCCTGCCAATGCAGGGGACACGGGTTCGTGCCCCGGTCCGGGAAGATCCCACGTGCCGCGGAGCGGCTGGGCCCGTGAGCCATGGCCACTGAGCCTGCGCGTCCGGAGCCTGTGCTCCGCAATGGGAGAGGCCACAACAGTGCGAGGCCCGCGTATCGCAAAAAAAAATAAAAGTATAAATAAATAAATAAATAAATAAATAAAAATTTGAGAGAAACACAAGTAATTAAAGTGTTATGCATGGCTTAGTTATACATGCTATTTACTTAGCCATGGTAATATAAATGCTGAATATTCATATAAACCAAAATATATACATATATTCATATACATATGAAATACTGGGTGCAAGAATGTTCATGTTATGGTGGAAGTGTAAAAAAAAAAGGTAAATCCTCAACTGATTTGATACTTGGTTGATCATTTCTAAAGTTGAAAATAATGTAAGAAGCATCATCATAAGCAAGTTATTCTGATATATGATGTTGAAGATGGAAGGATGGGGGAAATAAAGGTAGTAAAGGAGGCTGCTGTTTTTCTTCATAATAAATCTTGTACTACTGGTAGACCTTTTAAACTGTGTCCCTACTACCAATCATTGCTCTTGCATCAGAAATACTGCCAAAGCTTAAAATTTATTTGTTATCTCATTTTAGGTTTCATTTTTCATCATTTTAATATTATACTTCATTAGAGGAGAGGTTTCTACAATGTTCTTGTGGGGCCTTGTGAGACTTCTCACCTACTTTAAGACTTATTTAAAGAGTTTTGGATTTGTGATCCTGGATTGATCATGAATCCGTTCTCATTGCTTCTGTGTTTTTGCAATATTTACTCAGTCATGAAAGAAGCAGTGAAGAGAAGCAAATAGCTTACATTTTTTGATAGTCTCAGCTATTCCATTTGTTCTGGAAATATTTCGTATCCAACCCAAAAATCTAAAACGGATGCTAAGGGGTTGGTAGGGGTTTTTTTGGTGTTTGTTTGTTTGTCTAAAAGGAACACAAATTGAAGTGATGAGGTCATGAAGTATATGAGATAGTTTATTCATGGATAACCCAGACCTTTCAGAAAAAGGTCTATGTATTTCCTATAAAGAGTAGAGATTTAGAAGTTAAGAAATAACTAAGAAATTCTGATTATAATCATCAATAGCTGTAAGACTTGAATCAAGATATCTTGTTTAATAAACTCCACGACCCTCAATTTTTCTATAAAATAGGACACTAATAGATACTTTAGAGGGTTATTGTGAAGATTAAAGTAAATAGAGAAGTACAAAATGTCTAAAAAATTGTCTAGGACATTGAAAAGTGCTGAAATATTTTAGTTTCAAAAGGCTCCAATGAAGTCTTATATATATCATTTTGTAGAAGTATGAAGTTCTGAAATATTGGTAACCTCCCTTCTCCCTTGCAGTCTTCTCAGTGTTAAAAGGAGTAATTAAGAGTATCTTTAATTATTAGCCTGCTCCAAACCTGAAAAGATGAAATGGATCACATTAGTAGTTAGCTCACTGAAGAGATTTATGAAGACAGACCTGACCGAGCCAATTCAAAAGAGAATGACTTTTTAGACACTTTACCGAGAATGTCACAAAACTCTGCCTAAACTTATCAAATGTACTGCCTGCTTGCCACTGTTGAACTTCATGTTGACTCTTCCAGAGCCTAGGAGCTGTCCTTAGGAACTATGAAGTCTAAACTGGTAAACTGAAGTAAAGTACTTCTTTTATTGGATTATTGGTATTTGGGAAGAGATATAAAGATATGGACACATAGATATCTCAAAATAAAGAGAATTTCTTCTGAAATATGGCCAAGATAAGATTTCCATTTAACTGTACCAGGCCATTCACAATGAGAGTAACTTCAGGACATTGAGACCTCAAAAAAGCCATAACCAAAACAAGCAAACAAAATCATCGAAAGGTAGTCTAATTCTTTACTGAACGATTAAAAGAATTAATAGCCATTGGATTAAATCATCATTGTTTTAAAAAAGAGAAAACTTTAATATTCCTCTTTGGATAGCTTTTTTTCTCTTCGCCAAATTCTACACCTTTGTGGAAGTTTAGCTACATGATGCGTATTTTTTTTTTTTTGTCAACTTACTATCCAAAATTCCTCAGTCAGAGCCTACTAATTTTCACAGTCCCTTCCAAAAAGTGTGTTTAAATAGTCACTTTTGACTTCTAATTTCTTACTCAAGATGGTAAATTTCTTGAGGACAGGGGTGGTATCCTATGTTTTAAAATCATAGGTTTCTAACTACCTCATAGTTTAAGTAATGAAACAATTACCTAATAAGAATGAATGATAATCCAAATTTCTGATTGGCATGGGACTTATATTCTAGGAGTTGAGAAAACTTGGAAATAAGAACAGGTCATATCAGATTAATTTCACTTATTTTTTTGATGACTTGGTAAAATAGAAATGTTAGTGAATTAGATTTTTCAAATATTTAAATGTTCTATATGGAAAACATATCATTGGTGGTCGACATTTATGTGGGAAGTTTGCTTTATTCAGCAAAATTTAAAGCGCTAAGAAGAAGACATAGAAAGCTGTGATGAGGGAAGAAGACTTCTTTTTAGTAACCAGTTCCATCAAGGGTACGCCAGTGATCAGTGACTTTGTATTGCCATGAGACCTCTCAGAGATGCGTTTTAAGAAATTTTGTTATTAAAAAAGAAAGAAAGAAAGAAAGAAAGAAATTCTGTTATCAATGCAGATAAGATGGAGAACTAAAGCTATCTGGATGGATTTATAACTGAATAAAGGGTTTTATCAAAAGAATATAGATTGTGTATCAAATTATATGATTCTATTTAAAACTAAGCTCCCTTAAAAAAATGTTAATCTAAGATTTAGATAAGGGTACTGCTAAGATACTGACCAAATTTTTTAATGCTATAAAACTGGAAGGACTTATCAGAATTCAACAAGATCTTAACAAAGTTAAAAAAATGGTTGAATTTGAAAGATAAATAGTATTAAATATAGTATTTGTTTTTAGCCCATTTCAATCCATCATTTACTGCGATCCACCAGGGCTGCCCTTGACATCCCACAATCAAATTTCCCAAATTAAAATGGTAGAAATATAGCTCAACAAAAATATGTAAAACAGCCTTAGAATTTTTTAATAAGCTTCACATAAGTGAACAATATTTTTTATATATACATACATTTATTGGCTAAAAATGTTAAGGTAAACATAGACTGTCACTTCAAAGAATGTCTAGTGTTGAGAATTAAGACATTCTGTTCTCATGAACCATTCAAACAAAACTACACTGGCAATATTTATCTTTGCCACAAACTAGAATGTGTAGAGAAAACAGTGGTGGCAACTGGTAGGGTAATCAAAACCCAATGCATGAGGAACAGGTGAAGGAACTGGGGGTTTAATCCAGAAAGGTGAGTTACAGGGAAAACTGGAGAGTGGCCCTTAAATATTTGTAGAGTTGTCACTGAAAGAAAGTTAAAATCTGTGCTGTTTGAACCTGAAGTCACAACTAGGATCAGGACAACCATTAAATGAAAGATTTTACTTCAACATAGAGAGCTTTTGCAGAGCACTCTGGAAGTGTTCAATTCTTAACTGAGATCAGAGAAGACATTCAAGCAATGAAATGGTGGTTTAGTTTAGGTGACATCTATACTTTTATTCTATCTTGAGAATCTATTGTTCTACATATTTCTTTTCTACTTCCAAAGCTCTGAAATAGATTCTTTTGAGCATGGATCAATAAATTATTGTTTGGGATAGCTTCAGGTTTATGTGCTTATGATTTAAATCTTCTTACTCTTGGCAGAAGGCTAGAATAGAGAACATCTTGAATTAATATTCTAGACCAAAAATGATTGCAAATAAAAATAATCTCAAACTCATGTAAATAGTTTAGGTTAAATTATTTCTAGAATTATATAGTGGAAGAAGGAATAGGTGTTCTTATAATTCATCCATATTTCTGCACATATATATGATGATTTGTAAACCGTCCATAAACTGAGCTACAAAATATATATCCAGGGAAATATGCAAGTCTACATTTTATGATAGGTTTCAGAGAGCTGTAAAAAGCTCAGCTGGCTCCAGAGATCAACATTTGACTATACTTTGTTTACAATACAGTAGTAAAAAGTCAGCCACTAGCAAGACAGCCTAGGCTGATATCAAGGAAATATTAACTTTGGTACTTAACAGCTGACATATTTCTCTGTTCAAATATACTTGATCTTATAAACGTTTCTGCTTGCCATTGTACGGGAAGTTAAACAGGTACAAGGTGCAGCATGGAATATCTCTTCTTTCAGTAAAATACCAATTCATCATTTGTCTCTGAAAAGAGCAACTTATGTTAATGGGAACTTAAATGAATAAACAAACATAAGAAATGTTACTTTTCCCCTTATAATTGAATGAAAAAAGAACAATGAAATTTTCAAGCCATTTGAAAGAAATACAGAACAGAAAATGTGTTAGAAAGAGGAAGCAAGTTTGCCAGAGTAACTACGTTGCTGAAAATCTGATTTACATTTTACCCTAAGAGACATGAATGTTTTATAAGAGTTAAGTGGAGTGAGTAGTGTGTGGCTCTATCCCTTGCAGATATGGGTGGTGCTTGCATTATAGAATTATAGCCTCATGAAGAGGAATTGAACACATCGCCTCATGATAGGCAGACTTTAGCCTGCAGTCATCTGTTGACCCCACTGGGCAGGTTGACACTGTCCTTGGATAAGAGTCTTTAGTCTGCCTGAGTGAAAAATGAACCTGATATAGACTGTTTTCTGTGTCCCTAAGACTGAGGGGTACAAGTAGGCATGGCAGTAAGTCGGCATGAACCTTTCAGATATTTTTGCTGAGCCATGTGACCTTTTCAAGGGAACACTTCCTCTTCCACTTCCTCTTGGATTACTGCCATTCAGGAAGCTGCAACTTAAAGGCTTAAGTCCTGCCATGTGGACAACTAATAATAAGAATCCATTAAAGAGGCTCGAAGGAAGAAAAAAGGATTAGTCAGAAATGGCAGAAAATACATTGGATTAACAAGAACCTTAGGAAAAGACAGAAATTAAAATTACAAATAATAAGAATATTCAGCAGTTAAGCTGTCACTTTTATACACTGCTGGTAAAAATGAAAATTGGTAACTAACTTTATAAAACTGTTTGGCAGTATCTTCTGGAGGTGAAAATGTTCATCCTCAGGGCTTCAGAACTCCAGTAGTAATGAGTGTATGTGTGTTCCATGAAACGTACAAAATGTTCATAACAGCTTTACTTATAATAGCCAAAAGCTTGGAGCAACATAGATGTTCATCAACATTAGAATAAATAGATGTTTTACTGATGTATGGTTTATTTATACAATGGAATGATATACAGCAGTGATAAATTATTATAGAGAATAACATGGATGAATCTTGCAAACATAATGCTGTAAGCCAGACACATACCTTCTATACGATTCCATTTATGGAAAATTCAAAATCAAGCAAAACCACTCAATGTTGGTGAAAGTCAGAATGGTAATTATGGAGGGAGGGTGTTGACTGTGTGAGGATACAAAGGAGGCTTCTGGGATGAGGGTTTTATACATTAATATTTTATATTAATTAGAATTTGGATATATATGTAAAATTAAATTTGTGGTTCACATAAGATTATGAAATTTAAATTTGCTATACTTCAATGGTAAGTTAAGAAGGAAAACTAATAAGATGATTACAGAGTTTATGATTACAGATGCAAATATAGCTCTCTCTTATCCCCCCCACAATACCTCTTTCTAGAGTTTAAAACATGATTTGCCATTAAAGTAGTTCAGTGCATGGATAGAAGAAAATGTGGTCAACTTAAATGTAAAGAGATAAAAATCATGAAAAAAGTGATTTATCTTGGATATATCTAGGAAACCTAGTATCTTGAAGAGGCATTCCAGAAAGGGAAAGGAATCATAAGGAAGAGAAAATAAAAAAATAATAGAAAAAGGTATTATTCCCTGAACTGAAAAAATCCTGTGTCTGCAGATTAAAGGGACTATGGAGTTACAGAATCCTGGAATATTTTTAACTCCAAGGGTAAAGAGAAACACTTCCAAACAGAAAGAGCAATTTGCCTACAGCGATGAAGTGAATTATAATAGATTACAGTATTAAAAACACGAAGACAGGATTTATATCTACAAATTATTTATGGCAAAAGAATCTATCTCTGGGCTCTTTCCTACCAATGCGTTATTCATCTGTTGGGGTAAAAAGAAATGTTTCAGGTCATTCTGGCTATTTAACTGAACAGTAGCCAGGTGCTTATAACTGCCTCCCAGGTACAATGTCTTGGAAAGAACTGGACACTCTATTCACTGAGTACCTACCATCTTCCAGGACATGGCTGGGCGTTTCACTTGCACTGCATGTTCATTACAGCAAGGCATACTGAGACATCAAGTGAAATAACTTTCTACATTACATGGATATCAATTTCCGAGTGAGGAATCCAATCCAGATCTATACAAATCAGCTTTCCTCTAAATTCTGACCGTGAAGGGATCTCAGCTCATGCCGTTCTTCACCAAATGCCATACCTCACTGCTGATGTTTTATTTCCCCAATATACAGGTTTCATCTCCTGGTGAAAAGATAATATGCAACTCTTCCTGGAGATGTAATCCTGTAAAGCTATCAGCCATTTTACATAAGAGGGAGGGAAAAAAAAGAGAGAGAGAAAAAAAGGCAAAAAAACAACAGATTTTGATAGAAGGGTATGGAAAAAGAGTATTCATTGGTAGTAAGTCTAGTAAAATCCCACACTGTGCTTTCAGCTGAGTAAGAGTCCCACGCATGGAGAAATATAATGCCCTACTTAACCTTATGTGTTTAGATCATGCCATCTAAATTCTTGGCATAACTATCTGGTAATATTATTTCTCAAAATGCAGAGATAGGACTTCCCTGGTGGCGAAGTGTTTAAGAATCTGTCTGCCAATGCAGAGGACACGGGTTCGGTCCGGGAAGATCCCACATGCGGCGGAGCAACTAAACCCGTGCGTCACAGCTACAGAGCCTGCGCTCTAGAGCCCGCGAGCCACAACTACTGAAGCTCACGCGCCTAGAGCCCGTGCTCCTCAACAACAGAAGCCACCGCAATGAGAAGCCCGCGCACCGCAATGAAAAGTAGCCCCCTCTCACCGTAACTAGAGAAAGCCGGCGCACAGCAATGAAGATCCATCGCAGCCAAAAATTAATTAATTTTTAAAATGCAGAGATAACCGTTACACTGAACCTAATGTTGAAGAATGCATATAAATCCATTGCTGATCTGAAAAATTAAAGAATAATGTGGGGTGGGGGAGCCTTGACATTCCCTTCCTAGTGAATGAGATACTAAAAATAGTTGTGCCTATATAAGAATACATTTAAGATAAGACACCAAGAGCTTTCAATTATAAGTCTGCAGATGGAACATTTTCAAACAACAGTATGAAATTAGTCAACAAGGCCATGATCTCTCTATGGAGAAAAGTTGTGAAATTTTTAAAAAGTGATGAGGTGAAAAGACTTACTGGTACAGTAAGATACATGATAAGAACATGATACATGTAAGAACAAGGCTATATTCTTATTATCTTCCTCACTATCCTTCTCCTCCTCCTCCTCCTCATCATCATCATTATTGCCAGGAAACTCACGGAAAATAATCTCCAAAGAAAAGACAGCATGGAAAATGATTTTAATAAGGAATTTCACAAGATTTCTCCAGTTCCCCGTATTCAATCTGAAGTAAGCCGTAACTTTGGACTACCTTTACAGACATTTGTCTATAAAAATTTCATCTCCAAATTTGGTGGGTTTCAGGTTTATTTGGCAAACAATTATTTTGTTGTTGTTTTTTACCTCCTAAAATGCAATCTTCCACAAACACCCAGTATGTATACGAGGTAGTATGTGATGCTCTTGCGGTGCATGGCTGTAGAGGTCTCTTCTCAGTTTTTCTCAGCTGTCCCAGCTCTTGCACTCCCTGCCACCTCAGAGAACAACAGTCTTCCTAGAACTCTGTCTAAAAGTTTTGCATCTTCAAATTTAACCCAGGTTTCATATAACCCTGGTATCTCTCTCTCCACGGGCCAATTGTAATCATTAATTCCAGGAACCAATACTAAAGAACATTAGTAAGAGACAAATATCAGTAGTACTGGAGTTTGCTTCTGGAGAATGTGTCCTGCTTTTTGTTAGATTTGGTGCAAGACACTGGTTGAAAATACTTTGAATTTTATAGTTGCTTCCTCCAAAAGCAATTTGTTCTAAGCACATTATCTTATTAATTTAAAAACTGAATCTGTATTTCAAGGGTATTTTTATCTCTATGTGTGTGATTAATCCATACTAAAGTCATCAAAATACAGTCAAGTCAGGGCCATTTGAAGTCCAAGTGCCCTTTTATGAGGCATTTCAATCTTTTCTCTTTAATCGAGAAATTTTTAAAAATCTAGCCATAAATAGAGCTCAGCCTCTAAAAAAGGCCTTGGCTTTGCATTGAAATGTAAAGGCTTATAAAATCAGGGAGATTTCAAGTATGCTCTTTTCTATCAGTAATTCTGATTATTCTCTGAAATATAATTCAGTGTTCTTAAGATTATAAAAGTGGTTCATTTATCTTGAGGGTAAGAGAATTAATGAGGTGATACCTGGCCAAGCAATTTCGATTCAGAGGTGGACTCTAAAAGTGTGATTCATATTTGTCATTATTACTGGTTGTTGTATTTACTTTTATAGGTACAATGAATCTGGTTTTAATTTATTATAGCTGCATTGACTGCATTGCCATACTGAATCATTGGGACAGATATTGCCATATGATCCGCGTATCTCTGAAACTCTGCCTTTTTATAGACCAGAGTGCGGTAAATCCCTAGATTTATTTTTTGAAATGTGCATGAGGGCTTACTCCATAATTAATTTTTATTAGTTACAATTACTGAGAGTATGTATCAGATACTATGTTAAGTGCTATAAAAACACACTTTCTTTTACTATTAAAAAAACCCTGTAAGCTAGGTATTATACTCAGTAAACTATTAGTTAGTGGCAGTACTGGAATTTAAGCCTGGGACCATTTTGATTTCCTTTCTACTATTTGTCATGAGCTATACAAGGTCTAAGGAGATTAAAAGTATAACCCCTCCATTCTTGCAAGCTAGATAATAAATTTCCTTTAAACTTCTTTAACTTCTATATTAATCATTTTATCTTAGTCACCTACTTTGCTCTCTCTCCCATACCTAATAAGATATTTCTATTGATTACAACATTTGAAAATTGGAAAGTTTTACACAGACATAAAATACCTTCCATCTATCTTTTTATTTGAATCTCTAAATAATTCTTTTTGGAAGACCAGAAAGAGTATTACTAGTTCTGCTATCTTTTCCAGAGAAGAAACTCATGCTTACCAAAGACAAATTGCATACCTACATTCAAACAACCAACAAATAGCAAAACTAAAGTAAAAATCAAGACTTCTGATGAGTGGCTAATGATCCTGCCACCATACTCCACTTCCTAGAGAAACCATCTTTTCCTTAACTATACTTAATAGTAAATATAGTTTAATATTCTATCTATCCATATATCCATCTACATACATCTATTTTTACATATTTATATATAGTGTCCTGCAATGATTCACTATCATTCCATTTAACCGTTCTGAATTAACCATGTTATCTAAAAATCATTATAATAATAAGTTATAAAAATAAACATTTTAATGCTTTATTCTCTGCCTGCTTCTTTGCTATATGATTTATACATCATGTCTAATAAATCTCATGAAGTATATTAAACATATAAGGATACTAAGGACCAGGGAATTTAAGTTATTTGCCCAAAGTCACCACGAGGGTCAAAAAGGATGCAACATATGTATTCCTTAGTTCTAGAAATGTTTAACATTTCATAAAAGCATACTTATGTAATTTCTATCCTTCTGTAGTAATTGTACTTAATGTTCCATTTTGGTTTGAAGCTTTGCTGGAGATAGTAAAGATGAATTATTTTATTAATTTTTATTATTTAGGGCACTTATGTCATACACAGTCTTGCAGATAAACACTTCACTGATTTAGTCAGTGTTAATGGATTGATTTAATTAAATGAGTTTTCTTACACATTGATATAACATTATTAAATGTCTTATTTGAATCATTTATGCAGAGAACCTGAGTTAAAATTATATTTATGTAGATTGTAATTGGCATTTAAATTAAAATACTTTTTTAAATCATAATTAAATTATTTTTCTAATTTAAAAAATAAATAACAGATTCTTCTCATAATAGACCATCAAAATCAGTGAAGCAAAAGTTGACAGAATTGAAGGGAGAAATAGACAACTCTACAAACATAGATGGTGACTTCAATACTCTACTCTCAATAATGAAGAGAAGAACCAGACTAAAGATAAACAAGGAAATAGAGGACTTGAACAACATAGTAAACCAACTAATTCCATCAGATATACAGAGAACACTTTCCCAATAACAATAAAATATACATTCTTCCCAAGTGTTCATGGGACATTTTCCAAGATAGACCATATGTTAGGCCACAAATTTTCATGATATTTTTTTAAAATAGATATCATATAAATTATCTTATCTGATCATAATGAGATGAAGAAAACAATGGCAGAAGGAAAATTCGAAAAATTATGAAATTGTGGAAATTAAACAACACATTCTTAACCAATGGATCAAAGAAGAAATCACAAGAGAAATTAGAAAATACTTAGAGGTGAATGAAAACAAAAACACAACATACAGAAACTTATGGGACACAGCAACAGCAGTGTTAAAGGGGAAATTTTTAGCTATAAATACTTACATTAAAAAACAGGGCTTCCCTGGTGGCGCAGTGGTTGAGAGTCCACCTGCCAATGCAGGAGACGTGGATTCGTGCCCCAGTCCGGGAAGATCCCACATGCTGCGGAGCGGCTAGGCCCGTGAGCCATGGCCGCTGAGCCTGCGTGTCCGGAGCCTGTGCTCCGCAACGGGAGAGGCCACAACAGTGAGAGGCCCGCGTACCGCAAAAAAAAAAAAAAAAGATTCCCAATCAACAACCTAACCTTACAATTTAAGGCCCTAGAGAAGGGAGAATACATTTAACCTAAAACTGGCAGTAATGAGGAAATAATAAATATTAGAGCAGAGGTAAACAAAATAGAGAATAGAAAAAGTAGAAAAGATCAATGAAATTAAAATTTGGTTATTTGAAACCAACAAATTGACAAAGCTTTATCTAGGTGGACTAAGAATGAAAGAGATAAGACTCCAGTTACTAAAAACAGACATGAAAGTGGGAATATTATTACTAATTCTGTAGAATAAAAAGGATTATAAGAAAGTAGTGCCAACAAATTGGTTAACTTAGAAGAAATGGACAAACTCTTAGAAACACAAAATCTACCAAGACTAAATCCCAAAGAAGTAGAAAAATCTAAATAGACTTATAACTAGTAAGAACATTAAATCCATAATAAAAGTCTCCCAACAAAGAAAAACTTTGTATCTGATTGCTTTACAGGTGAACTTGACCAAACAGCTAAAAAAGAACTAATATCAATCCTTCTCAAACTTCTCCAAAATATTCAAGAGAAGGGACACTTATTAACTCATTCTTTGAGGCCAACACTACCCCGATATGAAAGCTAGACCAAGATATCACAAGAAAACTACAGACCAATATCTTTTATAAACACTGATGGAAAAACCTAAACAAGCCACTGACAAACCAAACTCAACAGCATATCAAACAGTTATACAACATAACCAAGTGGGATTTATTCCTTGAATGCAAGGATGTTTCAACATACAAAAATTGATCAGTGCAATACACCACATTAACAGAATGAAGTAAAACACACAGACATGCACATGATCACTTCAACTGATTCAGAAAAAGCATTTGACAAAATTCAATACCTTCTCATCATTATAAACACTCAACAAACTAGGAATGAAAGGAAACTATTTCAACACAATAAAATCCATATATGGAAAATCTACTGCAAACATTATACTCAGTGGTGAAAGACTGAACACTTTTCGTCTAAGATCAGGAACAAGGAAAAGATGCTTGCTTGCACCACTTTTATTCAACATTGTACAGTTGTCTCTTGGTATCCGTGGGTAATTTGGTCCAGGACTACCACCAGGGATGCTCAAGTCCCTTATATAAAATGGCACAGTATTTGCATTAACTTATACACATCCTTCTGTATACTTTAAATCATTTCTAGATTACTCATAATATCAAATACAATGTACATGATATGTAAATAGTTGTAAATACAATGCAAATGCTTTGTAAATAGTTGCCAGTATGTGGCAAATTCAAATTTTGCTTTTGGAACTTTTGGAAATTTTTCTGAATATTTTTGATCCATGGTTAGTTGAATCTGTGGATGGGGAACCTGTGGATACAGAGGGCTAACTGTACTTGAAGTTCTAGCCAAGCAATTAGATAAGGAAAAGAAATGCAAGACATCCAAACTAAAAACCACAAAGTAAAATTACATCTGTTTGTGAATAATACGCTCTTATATGTACAAAATCCTAAAGATTCCAAAAAATGTGTTAAGGCTAATAAATAATAGGTTTTTAAAATTTTCTATATCTTTCAAAGAAGAAATTTAGGTAGATATGAAAAAAATAGTTTCTATCACAATGGATTAAAATCTATCTGATTGCTTTATTTCACAGCATGATGCATGTTGAAAATATTTTTCTGTTTTCTCAAACAAATTCTAAGAAAACTGTCATGGATATAGTTCTTAAACTGTTAAGTATATAGGTAAAAATGCTATGAATGCCATGAAACTATTAAAAGAAATGGAAGAAAATGAATTAAGGATCTTGTGTTCCATAAGACACAGAAGTGTTTTGCAAAGACTTGCAGATCTTCCTTGACTTATGATGGGGTTACTTCCAGATAAACTCATCATAAATTGAAAACACTGAAAATCAAAATGCATTTAATACACTTAACCTACTGAACATCATAGCATAGCCTAGCCCACCTTAAATGTGCTCAGAACACTTACATTGGCCAACAGCTGGGCAAAATCATCTAACACAAAGCCTATTTTATAATAAAGTGTTGAATATCTCATGTAATTTATTGAATACTGTACTGGAAGTGATAAACAGAATAGTTGTATGTTATAAGTGTACTGGTTATTTACTGTCTTGACTGCATGGCTGATTGCGAGCTGTGGCTCACTGCCACTGTTCAGCATCAGGAGAGAGTATCATACCACACTGCATATCACTAGCCAGGGAAAAGATCAAAATTCCAAATTTGCAGTATGTTTTCTACTAAATATGTGTATAACTTTCATACCATGGTAAAGTTGAAAAATCATGCTGAATCATGTTAATTTGGGGACCATGTGTACTGAACTGTTAACCACAGTTCAAATCTTTCCTGAAACAAAAGGAATATTTTCCTAATATTCAATTATAGTGGCAAAAAAATGGCACTGTGTGTTATATTTTCTCACCAGTTTCAGGTAACATATAAGTGAGTTAAATTTGAAGTTCTAAGAAAAGGAAAATCTTTTTCATGAACTAACTAAAGAGGTAAATGAATTTATATTAATATTGAAACTTTTCAAGATTAAAACCAATAACAATAATTTACATGTTTTTCTAATAAGAATCAATATACAGAGGATTTTTAATTCTAATTAACATTGTTATATAAATTGGCTGCAAAACTATAAGAAAAAATGTACTGATATTGATAATTTTAGAATTTCTATTTAATTTGTGCATTACTCTTAAAATCATTGTTATTGTTTTTTTTTTTTTTTTTTTTGCGGTACGCGGGCCTCTCACTGTTGTGGCCTCTCCCATTGCGGAGCACAGGCTCCGGACGCGCAGGCTCAGTGGCCATGGCTCACGGGCCCAGCCGCTCTGCGGCATGTGGGATCTTCCCGGACCGGGGCACGAACCCGTGTCCCCTGCATCGGCAGGCGGACTCTCAACCACTGCGCCACCAGGGAAGCCCAACACTAGTAAAAATATGTAAAAAATATAACTTGACTGTCTATAACTCTGATGTGAACATTACAGATATCTCCCTTGTAAGATAAGTGGTTATCCTAAATGTTATTTTTTGAATATAGTGTTTCTTTGTATGCATGCTTTGGAGACAAAATACTGGCAAAATGGGCAGAAAAGAATGTTACGTATTCCTAAGTATTAAGTATGATTTGACTGATTGATGAATTCCTTCATTCTACCTGTGTGTATTAATTGATTATTATTATACATCAAGCACTGTTCTACAGCTAGTGATACAGACGAATAAAATAGTAAGCACCTGCTCTTGTCCAAGGTAGGTAGAGAATACTTATGTAAACAAATGGATACATGCTTTAATATCAAATTTCAATACACATATCAAAACACATAAGACATGGTAAAATACTAGGGTTTTGGCAAGTGAGGTTCTATTTTTAAAAGGTGGAGTAGATATTTGGGAGAGGCATACATGAAATGACAAAATGAGCCTTGAAAATACCTGGGAGGAAATCATTTCAGCAAAGGAGGAACAACTGCAGGAGTCCTACGTTGGAAATGAGCTTGGCTTATTTGAAAATCTGCAAGGAGGCCATGTTGATTGAAGTAGAGTAAATATGGGAGATGCTGGGAGATGAGGTCTAAGAGGTATTCAGGACCAGCCCAGGAAGAGGGGTTTAATGTCATTCTAAGTGTGATGGGAAAACCTTATGGTATGTCCAGAGTATATATGTATATATCCAGAGATTTATTTTAAATCCTATTATAGAAGAGATTTATACTATTTTTAAGCCATTACAAGATGCATTATACCAGATTATATCTCCTTTGATCCGTGGAACCAGCTTGTCAGTGGTTCCCATTAGGTAGTTATACTTTCTAGTTTATAGTTGAAGAAACTAAGATTCAAGGAGGTTGGTCAAATTTCAAAAGTTAGTTGTGTTGCCTCCATTGCAACCTGAGTTTGTATGATTCCAATTGCTGCCTTTTTTTTTTTTTTTTGTCTATTGCACACTGCCCTCCAAAGTTACATTATGTTCCCTGCATCTACCAGAATTTTTAAACATATGAAATCAAGTTCAATTGGAAAAGTACTTTTGTAAGGGATCTAGTATTATGATGCATATTATGATGCAAGAGTTTCTATATTCATCATTAAATTCTCACTACAATTCTGTAAGGTGAGGGTATAATTATTTCTGTGTGATGGATAAGGGAAGCCAAGGATCATATACTGTATATAACCTAACAAAGGGTCACATACTCAGTAGCGTGGACTCAGAAGAGGATTTGTCAGTCAGCCTGACTTCCATGGTAATACTGTCTTCATAAGGAGCAATAAACCTGCAAAATATACAAGAATGATGACTCTCTACCTTTTAGTTACACCTCTAATAGTGTTTTTGCTGTCTGAGATAAATTGTTGCAACACAGAAAAAGTAAGTGTTTGCTAAAGCTGTCAGATCTGTGTTAAACTCTAAGCTACACTGAAGTGAAAGCATTCTGTGGTTTCTGTTACCTGGTCTCTCAGAATTGCCTCAAAGTTCTCGAAGATCCTTTGTCACTTCTTAGCAATGAAGTTATGATGGGTTGGAGACAGAAAATGAAAAAAAAGGGAAAGGACATATAGAAGCTCTTTTGAGAAACTTAGCATCGTAAATATTTGCCCTAAGTACTGGTTTGACGCTTGTAGAAATCAGATTGGACAAAGTTCTTGCTAGACTGATAACCAGGAAAGAACGATCTTATTTTGTCCCAGGTAAATCAGAGGGAATGAATTATTTTTATGAGATAATCTCTAGTTCTGCGTGAAAAGTTTCATTACATCTGCATAAAGCTTAAATTCGGAGTGATTTCTAATATTCCATATATTTTAGTAAGGAGTGCACATTTTATATGTAAGTGTGGGTGGGATTTTATTGCCACTATCAGCAGTATCAAAGACTACTTTCCTACTTCATATTTTGTTCTTCTTTATCATATGCTTCATTCTGTCTCTGATATTTATCACTTGCATTTCCCAGAAAGAACAAAGAAACACTATTATCCAGCCTCAGAACACTAAAAGCCCCGTTTTTTTTTCTTTTATTTCAAATTCTGCTGAAGCATTCTTCAGTTCTCATGTTTTCCTTCCAAAAATGTTACAGCTAAAGTGAAACATGAGGCTTCATTGCAGAAGTCATTAAAGCGGTTTCTTACAGCAAATTGGGGAATCACAAAGACAAAAATTCTGTTATTTTGAAACAACGAAGGAAACGAAGGTCCCTGAGAAGTCTGAATATTTTGCCTAGCCACTTGGAATTAAACTCAAAGGACTGAGGCTACAAATCTGAGATGTGTTTTAGGATGAAACTGCAAGTGTTCTTTTTGATGCCTCCCCCTCCCCAAGAATAAGCACTGGCAAACAAATGATTGCTTGGAAAGACAGTCATGCATGCAATATATAACAGGAGCACTTATCTATGAAAAAGCCAAGCTAACCAATTTACAAAACTCAAATAAGTTACAGTCATAGCCAGGTACTCTAGTAAAGGGGTCAAAAATCAAAAGTGTGGTTGCAAAGATAAAATTCCAAAATAAGAAATCTCCAAACAAATACTTTAAAATACTCTTTAAATATACTTTAAATATAAATATATACTTTAAAAGTATACTTTTTAAATAGTTTTTTATACTTTATACTTTAAAGTATAAATATATACTTTAAATATAAATATATAAATCTTTAAATTTAAAATACTCTTTAAAATACTCTTTAAAATACCTTAAAATACTCTTGTAATGTAGAAGAAAAAGATCCCAACTGTTAAAGTAAGAAAATGCTCATCTCTCTTTGTATTATTAGATTTCCTAATTGTTCCAGATTAGGTGTCTAGTTAAAGAGAAACTGATATTGTATAAAAGGAGAACAATTATGAAAAATAATATAATGTGGGAATATGGATGCAAAAGTCAAGAGGGGCTGTTCAATGGTTAAAAAAAGTATGAAGAGAGGAAAGAGGAAAATCAAAATATCAAAAGCCACAGGATCCTATGACCCTATAGTTTCACTCCTAGATATAAACATATACAAGAGAATTAATACATATATACACCAAAAGACACATACATAAATGTTTATTCATTATAGCCTCAGACCTGGAACACTCCAAATGTCCAGCAACAGGAGACTGGAAAACACAAGTTGTGGCATATTTATACAATAGGATATTATGCAGCAATAAAAAAGAACCAACTACTGACACACAAAACATCTTGGATACATCTCATAGGTATGTCATGGCATAAAACAAGCCAGACACGAAGAGTACATATTTGAAACAGTCAAAACTGACTAACTTGGAAGAAGTCGGGATAGCAAGGTTACGTCTGGAGTGTGGCTGGGTATTGCTGGGAAGTAGGAGCGCGAGAAAATACTTTTGAGTGCTTAACTTGTTTGTCTTAATCTGGATGGTAAATACATGGGTTTAAACAAATGTAAAAAATCTACAAACTGTAGATTTGAATTCATATTTTATACTTTTTGCATGTATTTATACTTCAATTTTTTTAAGTAAGAACGCCATAGAGGTCTATAACTTCCCAAGGCATTGTGTCTATAAGCAAATGAAAGGAAATTGTGTGAGAAGGAAAGGCACAGCTTTTTAGATTCCTTTGTGTTCCCTCGCAATGATTTTCAGGATCATTAGTCCTTAAAGAATGATAAAAACATTTGATTATTCTGCAGTCAACATATTTCAGTATGCAACTTCCCCTCTAATCCTGCCTAAGACATAGATTGGGTCTTTGTCCTAGATACCAGATCAGACAGGACATCATTGTATAGTGAACATGCTTATACCATGATTCACTGTGCAATCAAACATTTGTCCATCCATTCATTCACTATTGTTTAGCACTTTCTGCAAGTTAGAAGGTATGGGTACACTTGATCAAATTACATTAGGGGGCAGAGCAGAGAGTGAAGCATGTAGAGCCTTACGTAAGCTGAAAGCTATAGGGTGCTATTAAAGAGTTTTGAAGTGAGTGAATTGATCAGACTTGCAGGTTAGAAAGACTAAACTGGCAAGATTGTGGAGAATACCTTAGACGGAGAGAAGCCACGTAGCGGGAATAGCACGTCACAGAAAATTACGGAAATCCAACCAGTAAGTGAGGAGGGCCAGGGTTATACAGCTGGCAGAGGAAATTTAAGAGAGGAAATAGTTATGAAGGCCACAATGTGGAAAAAATATATCAGGGTCTAGTAGCTTATGGTATGAGCTGTGTGGAAAAACTAGGTTACTCTTTGGACTCTGGTTAATCAACAACTCTCTCAGGGTTTTCCGTAGATTAAATCTTTTAACTTGCAAGCAGCTCTATGAGGAAGGGATTATAACCAGCCTCACATCATGCAGGAGGGCACTGAGGCGCAGAACACTTATGCAATTTACCTAAAAGTTACCTGGGAGTAGCAGAATGAGATTTTTTACCTAGACCAGTGACCCCAGGTCCCGTGCTCATAATCACTGAGAGAAGACAGGAGATGTCCAGGCAGAGCGGGGAATAGGATTAGACAGGGAAGGGACTAAAAGATGCAAGTAATGGCCTGTCAGAGATAGAGCATCTGTAAGAACTAAATGATCGTTTGTTGTGCTTGGAAAACATGGAGGCAGGTGAGGGCTGGATGGAAAATAGAGTCAGCGGAGGAGACATGCATGGATGACGGAAAAGCCTTGCATGTCATTCTAAAACTGCTGGGGTTTTCCACCAGAACTGAAAGAAACTGAGTTATTGAAATTATGAAAGTTCATCAAAAAGACTTTAATTTCTAGAAAACTTTAGTTCAGTCTCTAAACTACCAAACATGATATTGGACAAGTTGTAAAGTCTCTCTGAATTTCACGACCTTTGTTTTTAAGTGGAGATCATTGACAAGATTAAATGTAAAGGTCTTTGTAAATTCCAACCCTGGCAAACTTTATTTTCATATTTATACTCTGCCTTATTCTAGAAAGGATCAGTTGTGTAAGATTGTTTATAAAACACTTTTAGTATGAGAAAAAAGGTAACTGGAAAAAAAACAAAGACTTGTTATCATTGTTTATGTTGCCAAGAAAAAGCAAAAGCATTCCTTCAAATCGGGTACAATGTGTAGTTCTCCCTTGCTGCCTATTATCTGTTCTTTAGTTCCAGCTTCAGATGGGCTTTATTTGGTGTTCCCTTCTGGATATTATGTAGGGTGATTCACAGAGGCAAGATTTTTCTGCGGGTAAGAAGCTGGAATTCACAACCAGCTAGAGATGTCATAAAAGCAGATGCAGAAAGTATAAAGACAAGAGGCTTGCAGAAAAAAGGGTGGGAGGCAAGCAAACTGTACCCTCCCACCAAAAAAATTGCTTTTGATGAATTTCCTCCAGAAGGCTGAAAATAACTGAACTGTTGCAATCTTGCAAAACCCATCTGATCCCACAGGGAGAATATGTTGATCTTGTTCTCTCTCTATCTTCCTATTCTGAATGTATTGAAGTTATGATTTTAAGCAGCCTGTGGTGATGCTCCCCTAGCACAGCTCCAAGTAGAGCAGGCTTAAATAGTAAGGTTAAGAGGAAGCAAGGAGATGACATCCATCACTTTTGTAACGTTGGTGAGTAACTTGCGTCACTCTGTGGCATATTCACCATGTGAGCATTATCATAATACAAATTCGGTACTGACTAGATTGTGAAATTGCATTAGCAACTTATTTGTCTTACAAAAGTTTTTGTTTTAGTGGGTTGAATCCTCTCAGTTCTAAATAAGCCTGCTTATACACAGTAGGAATAGGGCCCTGTGTAGACAATATGTCTGTTTTCTGATCGATTCTGACTGCTATGACCAAATTGATTACACAGCAATTCTTTAAGCAACCAAAATTAAGACTACAAGGTACATTTTTTTCAAATATATGCATAACTGCCACTGATTGTGTTAAATCGATCCACAGACAATGCCTATACCTTTGATTAGTAAACCACTTGAAACACTTGTGTCCTGTTTTCCTCCCTCCTTCTCTCCTCCTTCTCACTACCCCCTTCCTTGTTCAGTCTTCTTAGTTTTTCCATCTTTCTTCATCCCCTACATTCACCTGTGCATATGTGATATTCACATTTACTGCATCTAAGCATTGTATTTGTTAGTTCACTGCAATGCTCTACAAGGGTTAGTTGGCAAACAATATATCAACAAAACAAATTACCTGCTTAAAGTGCATGCAAACAGAGAAGTGTTCTTTTAGCAGTCTTGAGGTGGGGCAGTGTTTGTGTAGGGGGTTAATGGGAGGTGGGGAGGTTGGGATGGTGGTGCAGTGTTAAGAGAAGATGTAGTCTGCGTGGTTTCTTTGGCAATATCCAAGTCAGTGCTGGATTTATTTTTATTTTTTGGCTGCACCACGTGGCATGTAGGATCTTAGTTCCCCTGCAAGGGATCAAATCTGCCCCCCACCACCCTGCAGTGGAAGTGCAGAGTCTTAACCACTGGACCGCCAGGGAAGTCCCAGTACTGGATTTAAAAAAAAATTATTATTGATATTTTGCCCAATATAGTCCTAGACAATTTTGCAGTATTTCTTCCATGATCAGTAATGTTATAACTTTAAGCAGAATCTTGGCGGTAAAGACATTTGGCAAAATAAGAGAAAATGTTTTACTAATATATAAGTTATATATTTCAAAGACTATAAAGAAGAACTCTGTGAAAGTGAAACAAAAAAAGAAAAACATCGCATTTCCATATCTGTCTCCACATACTCATTTTGACCCAGAATTCAGCTGCTATTTTGAGTGTAGGGTTATAGAGGAAGAATACTGTCTTAGCTGTCTGAGTATTGAACACTGGATGAATTCTACATCTTACCTCTCCAGCTGGAGTCCTGGATATTGGCAGGAGGGGACATGGGAGAAATTTTGTTTGCTGCAGCTAATCTTACAGTTCATTAGCGCCTTAGAGACTAGTAATCTCACTTCATTAAATGTGTTTATTTGGTAGTGTCAGCTTTCCTTTTGAAATGCCCTTAAATAATAACATTGGTTCCTTTAAGGCTGGTGCTTCACAAAAGTGAAGAATAGAATTGTGCTGCAACAGACAAAGGTACCATTAGGGCTTTAATCTAAAATGAACAGCCCAGGGTCATTTGGATATTTCAGATTGAGAGATTAAAACTTTTATCTCATGCTGGGAAATGTAATACAAAACTTACAGTCCAGTTTTGAGAGCTCATTTCTGATGAATTTTTATGACTTGCTAAACCTAGAAAAAGGTCCCTTACTTTTTTTTTCCTCTTAAATTTAGTAATAAGCCAATGATGTCAATGGTCAGAGTAAGGAGAGAGTAAACACATTAAAGGAAAATAAAAACAATGACTGGGGATCTCTCCCTGGCATTATGTAAGGATTTATGTAAAAACAAAATAGACATCACTCATATGCCTGCAAGTACATACCTCCCAGCAGCTCAGAATATTGGAAATGATCAAATCCTAACACTAAAATATAAGTTTAAGGCTTATTGTGATATGATTCCTGTGCCCACTAAGGTATTCTCTGATGGTAGAAATTCATCATTTCATGATAATTTTTAATTCTTTATCTGTAATCTCAGCCAAATAAAAGGTAATATAACCAATTCAAAAGTGTTTGCTTACCGCAGGGACTCAAAATGAAATTCAAATTCTTTGGATCCATGTCAGGGCCTACTAATAAACATTGCATAAGAAGATCTTTTTATTTTTTAGTGAATAATATTCCTAGTCAGTCTCTACCCTTGATTTCAGTCACCTCCAGGGGAATCAATTTAACTGATACTCTTCAAATAAAAGCATTTCAAGAGGCAATTTTCTCTTGTTTCCTGCTGCAGTAGTTTATGTAGAGAAAAACAATATATTTTAATAGACATCAGAAACAACTGAACTCTTTGTGTATTATCATATACTATCTGAGAGAGCATACCCACCGGTATTCTGATTTTAACTTCTCACCTATATTTAATGAAATATTTTTAAGAGATATCACAAATCATTCTGGAAAATTTTCAGAAAATGTCCAGTAAGTGCATCTATGTTTATATCAAGTTTTATTCTTCTTTTGCATTCTCTCTTTTTAAATCTTTTAAATATCAATAATAAGGTGAGGTAGGATAGTGACAGAATATCTCTTTATTACTATAACAAAAAATCAAAATTGTAAAGAAACTAAATCCGTAATTACCAAAAAGTATTAGGGCACAATAGTGACATAAAATGTAGTTATCTAGAGTTAAATTGACACATTCAAAATAAAATGACTTATCTTCTAATGGACTTGTCTGTTTTGCTGAAAATATGTTGGTTATTCACTCACTTAGCAGATATTCAATGAGAGTCCACTATGTCTGAGATACTGTTTGTGATCTGGGAATCAGAGAAAGTATTAAAATGACAAATAAAACCTCTGACCTCATGGTGAAAAAAATTTATTGAAATTGAGGGAAAACGTCTTGTGGATGATATGTAGTGCCCAGTGACAGACCAGTGCTGCTACTGAGAGCAGCCACAGTAAAAATAGAACAAAACAAAATAAAACAAAATACTACATAGCATACAAAAATATATGCTGGAAAACAGCAGAAAGTTAGATACAATGAGAATTCGATGGGCCAAGATTCCAGAAAGGGAAGAACTCCAAAAAAGTGATCTGATTATATGTAGTCACTTTTGCCCTTAAAGCATTTTCTGATTATAAATAGGGGCAGGAAGTTGAAAATTTATCCACTGAGAGTTTCTGCCGGCGTTCAGAACAAAACAGCAAAATTTTGGACAGAGACTTGGAAGGTAGACTCAAGAGCATAGCTAGTTGCCCTATTGATACATTAGCCATATTCTGGAGCAGCATAGATTGGAAGGTATAGATTTTAAATCTTAAAAAGAAAGACTCTAAAAAGAAGAATTGAGGTTTCAACAGTTTCCTGAAACACAGGTTAGTGTTCCATACTTATCAAGGGTTAGAGGCTTAAAGAAAACAAGCTCTTTGTTGAAAACCTGGAGACAGCCTTATCAAGAGAACAAGTAAGCCACTATTCAAAACAGTGTCTTGCTGGATTAAAGTAATCAGTCCCCAATCTGTAAGCAAATGGAAAGCAAACACCTCTCTAGAAGAAGATAGCCTAGCCAGGTACTTTTTATTTATATATAATTTCAGATTTAATTGGAAATTACTTCACATGTCATAACATAGGCAACATGTCTAAAATCCAAGAAAAATATCAAACAACAGAGGCAAATCCAAAAATATTCCAGATACTGCATTTAATCATAAAGGACACTATGACTATGATAAAGATGCTTAAAAATATGAAAAAAAACATGAAGACAAAGTTGAAATATGGACAATTTAACCAGATTATTGTAATATTCAAAATAATCTAATGGAAGTTATATTTCAATATTTTAAAATTAATCAATATAATTCAGCAAATCAATAGACTAAAAAGAATAAACAAAGATATGCTCAAAAGATGCAGGCAAAGCATTTGGCATTATTCAATATCTATTAATGATAAAAATTCTCAGCAAAGACTAAACCTGATCAAGGGAATCTACAAAAACTTATAGCTAACGTCATTTACAAGGGTACCAAGGTAATGATGACTCCTTTTAACACTCCTATAAAACATTATACTGGGAGTCTTATGCAATGCAATAAGCCATGGAAAAAAATAAAATGCAGACAGATTAGGAAAACAACAAAAGTTTCTCCATTCTCATGATGCCATGCCTATATAAAAATTATAAAAGAATCCACACAAAAGGATATTAGAACTAGGAAGTTATTTTTCATGGTCACACAGTATAAATTAAATATTTAAAAATCAATTGTATATCCATGTATTAGCAATGAACAATTGGAAAATGAATTTTTTAAGAGTATCATTTGTAATAGTTGCAAAAAGAGCATGAAATACTTAAATGAAATTTTTTTAATGCATGCATAATTTGTATGATTAAACTACAAAACACTGGTGAAAGTCATCAAAAAAGATCTAAGTAAATGGAGAGATCTACCTTGTCGCTGGATTGACAGACTCAAGATTATTAGGGTGTTAGCTCTTCCCAAACTAACCTATACATATGCAGTCCCAATCAAACTTCAGCCAAAATGTTTGTATTAAAAAAGTAGTTGATTCTAAGTTTTACATGGAAAGGTAATAAACTGAAATAGCCAGAAAAATCCAGAAAACAGAGATCAAATTTGAAGGACCCACTATACCTAAATTTAAAACTTAGTATAACATGACAGTGATTAAAATAGTACTATATTGCACTGTATACAAAATTTATCATTAACCAAGATAAAAGACCAAAAATTATTTTCAAAATTTTAAAGATAATCTAGGAGAAAACCTTTACAATATTAGATTAGATGTATTATACTTCTTAGATATGATAACAAAATCATGGTACACACACACCAAAAAAATGATAAATTGGAATTCATCAAGATTAAAAACTTCTGTTTTTTGAAAGACACTATTAAGAAAGTTAAAACAATCCACAGACTGTGAGAAAATATTTGCAAATCACATATCTGGAAAAAGACTGTGTCTAGAATACATAAAGAAATTCCAAAACCAGTGACAAGAAAATAAACAACCCATTAAAATAATGGGCATACAATTTGAAAAGATGCATCACCAAAAAGATATATAGATGGCAAATAAGCACATGAAAATTTTCTCAACATCGTTAGCCTTTAGGGAAATGTGAATTATACCCACGATGTGATACTAACACATACTTGTTAGAATGGCTGAAAAACCAACATCAAAAGAAATACATACTGGCCATATCAATTGTGCAGAAAGTTGCAGAACAAATGAAACTCAAATATATTTCTGGAATTAATGTAAAATAGGTAAACCTACTTTGGGAAAACATTTAATAATATCTTAATAAAGTTAAACTTATTCTTATTACATGACCCAGCATCCCCACTACTAGGTGTTTACTCCAGTGAAATGAAATGTATGTTCACAAAAAAACATGATGTAATTGTTCATAGAGACTTTTCCCATTATTAACGGAAATAGGTGACAGCCTACATATTCCTCAGTACCGGAATAAGCAAACTGTGATACATCCACACAATGAATTACTATTGGACTGCAGTTACTGGCACATGCAACATCATTGATGGGTCTCACATACATCATGCTAAGTGAAAGAGGTAAGACTCAAAAGACTGCATACTGTATGATACCCTTTACATGGCATCTGTAAAGACAAAATGATTCAGACAGTGAAAAGCTCAGTGTTTGCCAGAGGATGTAGAGAGAGTTTGATTCTGATGAGGCATGAAGAAATTTTTTGACATTATATAAATGTACTATAACTTGAATGTGGTGTTGTTTACTTAACTATGCAACTTGTCAAAATTTGCAAAAGTTTGCATGAATAAGGATAGAAACTACTGTATGTAAATTATATTTTAATTTATAAAACCAAATAAACCAGTGTATTTTACTACATTTGTAGGAAAAGATGACAATCTTAATAAATGCAATAAAAACATTTGACAAAGTTCAACAACTATGAAAGATTTTTTTAAATCTCTTAACATACTATATATAATTAGAAAAGCACTTCCTCAGTCTAATAAAGAGTATATACACAAACTTTTTTTTTTTTTTTTTTTTTTTTTTTTTGCGGTACACGGGCCTCTCACTGTGTGGCCTCTCCCGTCGCGGAGCACAGGCTCCGCACGCGCAGGCTCAGCGGCCATGGCTCATGGGTCCAGCCGCTCTGTGGCATGTGGGATCGTCCCAGAGCAGGGCACGAACCCGTGTCCCCTGCATCGGCAGGCGGACTCTCAACCACTGCGCCACCAGGGAAGCCCTACACAAACTTTTAATAAGCATCTGACTTAATGGTGAGCTATCATAATCAGTAAAAGAAAGAAATAGAGTTTAATTATCAGAAAAGTGGAAATAAATCTGTCACAATTTTTATTTACCATGATGTATACGTAGAAAATCTAAAGAAACTATGGGATTTAATAAGTTGTCTTGGAAGATCTAAAGTTACAGTGTAAATATAAAGAATTCAATTTTATTTTTATATACTACTCACAAATAGAAATGAAAATTTAAGGAATAAGTAGCTTACAACATCATCAAAAAATCTCAGATATCTGCCAGTGAAACCAATAAAAAGTTGTAAAACCTGTACTCTGAATAATCCAAATCACTATTAAAACATTAAAATATCTAAATATTTGGAAAAATATAGCATGTTCAGGTAATGGGACAATGTTGTGAAGAAGTCAAATCTCCACTCATTGATCTAGAGTTAATGCATTTCCATTAAAAAACTTCAGCCTTTTTTTTTTTCATGTGAAAATTAGCTGATTGTAAAATTTATATGGAAATCTGCAGGGTCCAGATATTCAAAACAATCTTGAAGAAGAATAAACCTTGAAGACTTACATACAAGACACAGTCTTTATTTTAAATGATGTTAATTAAAGCAGCAGAGATATAGCAAAATGAACAATTTACTAGAGTAGAATTTACAGACACTGTTCCACACCCATATGATAAACTGATGTGCAGTGGAGAAAGAATGGCAGTTTTATAAAATGGTGCTGGGAAAATTGAATTTCTACCCCAACTGTACATCTTACATAAAAGTCTATTTCAGGTGGATTATAAACATAAATGTGCAAGGTGAAACAATAAAGCTTTTAGGCTAAAACATAAGAAAATATTTTTATGACCTCAGGTTATCAAAGACGACTTGCGAAGAACATGAAACACTAACAGAGAAAAGAAAGTAAACGATCAATGGAAGCTTATTAAAACTAAGAACATTTTTTCATCAGAAGGAAACAGTAAAAAAATTAGAAAGTAAGTCACAGATTGGGAGAATCTATTTGTACTACATATAGTTGACAGAGAACTTATATTTAGAACATAAAAATAAATGCTAAGCATCCATATTTAAAAGGAAGACTAATAGACAAATGGTGGAAACTTTAATAGCGAATTCATAGACTAGGATATATAAATGGCCAATGGACACATTAAAAAAGAGGTTTTCGGGGCTTTCCTGGTGGCGCAGTGGTTGAGAGTCCGCCTGCCGATGCAGGGGACACGGGTTCGTGCCCCGGTCCGGGAGGATCCCACATGCCGCGGAGCTGCTGGGCCCGTGAGCCATGGCCGCTGAGCCTGTGCTCCGCAATGAGAGAGGCCACAACAGTGAGAGGCCCGCGTACCAAAAAAAAAAAAAAAAAAAAAAAAAAGAGGTTTTCAATGTAATTAATCATTTTGAAATGGAAATTCAAACCAAAATAAGGTACTTCAAATTCCAGTGAGGATGAAGTAATTGAGACAGCTCTGCGGTCCCACCATAACTAACTAGAAATCTGGAAAGTATAAAGAACACCTACAACTCAATATTTAAAAACGAGCCCAATAAAAAATTGGCAAAACGTTTGAAAAGTCACTTCATAAAATAAAATATACAAATGTCAATAGGTACATAATAAAATGCTCAATAATTTTTAGTCATCAGGGACTATGATAAGAATATATAGACATTAAACCAGTTAAATCAAAATTAGACACCAAATCTATTTGATCATTAAATTTAAAATGCCATACAATATGTTGGCAATATATGAAACAACTATAACTCTAATACATTTTGTTGGTAATGTAAAACAGTACAACTATTTTGGAAAAGAGTTTGGCATTGTGTTATAAGGCTGCATAAATATTTACCATATAACTCAAATATTCCACTCCTACCTATTTACCCTTGAAAAGTAAAAATAGGTAACACCAAAATTTGTACAAGAATATTCTTAGAAACTTTATGCACAATAGTCCCAAACTGTAAACGACCCAAATGTTCATCAACAAGTAGGGAAATAATCATATTGTAGTATATCCTTACAATGAATTCCTTATTACTCAGGAATAAAGATAAATGAACTGTTGATACATAAAACAAGAAGGAAGAATATCAGAAATTTTCTAAATGAAAGGAGAGAAAAAAATTATATATTTCATAATTTTATTTTATATAAACTTTAGTAAAGACGAAGCTCATCTATAGCCATGGAAAATGGGGTGGTGACCTATGGCTAAGGATGAAGATGTGACTACAAAGGGCATGGTAGAATTTGTGAGATTATGGAAATGTTCTAAACAGATGCTCCCCAATTTAACAATGATTTGACTTAGGAATTTTTGATGTCATGATGGTGCAAAATTGATACACATTTAGTAGAAACTCTACTCCAAATTTTTAATTTTGATCTTTCCCAGGCTAGTGATACACGGTATGATACTCTTCTGATGCTGGGCAATGGCATCAAGTCACAGTTCCTAGTCAGCCACATCATCAAAAGGGGCACCAACCAATACACTTACAGACATTCTCTACCCACACAACCATTCTGTTTTTCACGTTCAGAACAGTATTCAATTAATTACATGAGCTATGCAACATTTTATTAAATGTAATGTAAAATAATGTAAGTGTTCTGAGCACATTAAAGGTAGGTTAGGCTAAGCTATGAGGTTTGGTGGGTTAGGTGTATTAAATGCATTTTTGACTTGGGATATTTTCAGCTCACAATGTGTTTTATCAGGATTTAACCCCATCGGAAGTTGAGGAAGATCTGTATCTTGATTATGGTGGTAGTTACATGGGTAAATGTATTTTTGTAATCTAATCAAACCCTATATTTAAAATGGATACAATTTATTTTATGTGACTTATACTTTAAGTTAATTCAAAATAAGTTATTATTACCAAGCTACCAGAAAGGCTAAGTCTGTGAAAACTAGAATTCTCAAGCATTGCTAGTAGAAATTGAAATTGATACTTCACAAATGTTTCATAGTACTTGCTTGCTCAAACAACATATACACATCTCATGGCCCCATACATCTCTGTCTACGTAGATACTCCACAAGAAACATTTATGTTTATTTATGTAAGGTTATTTATAAAAAGGCTGATAACTGCAACAATTGAAAGAAGTCAAATATCCATCAAGAGCAGAATGAATTATAAATTGTAGTGTATTCATTAAATGAAATCTGTACAGCAGTTTTCTAGGGCTGCCATAACAAACTACAATAGGCCAGATGGCTTAAACAACACAATTTTATTTTCTCACAGTATGGAAGATAGCAGGGTTGATTTCTTTTGAGGTCTCTCTTCTTGACTTATAGATGGCAGTCATCTCCCTGTGCCTGCACAGGGTCCTCCCCCTGTGTATGTCTGAGTCCTATTCTCTTCTTAAAAAGACACCAGTCAAATTGGACTGGGACCCACTTAATTATCTCATTTTAACTTAATTATCTCTTTAAAGACACTATCTCCAAATACAGTCACATTCTGAAGTACTGGGGTTAGGATTTCAACAAATGAATTTTGGGGGTATGCAATTAAACCCATAAAAAAGATATAGATATCTTTTGGGGGTAGAGCATTTTTTAGCCTACCACAATGTACACTGTATGTAATGAATTAACCACTCTCCTATGCCTCTAGAATGGCATGAACTTTGTACCGCCTTTGGGAGAGTCAAGGAAATAGACATTCAAATCATGGGTGAAGGTTGTCAAAAGGTAAAAAATTCCACTCATACAATAAGTCCTGGGGATGTAATGTACCTCATGATGACTATGATTAATAACATTGTATTGTATATTTGAAAGTTGCTAAGAGAGTAGATCTTTAAAGTTCTTATCACAAGAAAATAATCTGTAACTCTGTGTGGTGATGGATAAAAAAAATCATTTTCTGTGTTCTGTGGTTCAGAGGAGGAACTCTGGTTTGGTCCCGACACTTTGGGGTGAATAAAAGAAAATGCTATGGCAAAAAGTCACACTTGTAGGAGTGAATAGTTATAGAAAAACTCTATGACAGGCACATTTCTAAGTGTTTTATGTATATTAACATATATAAACATCATAAGAACCCTAATATCACTACAGCTTTTCACATGAGGAATCTGAGGCACAAAGAGATGAAACCACTTATTTAAGGAAACAAAACTAGTAAATGGCAGAGCCAGGCTTTAAACCAAATAAGCTTGGCTCTTAACCATCATAGTATTGACCCTTGATCATACCCAAAGTCCCAAAAGATTGATTTGCCTAATGTAATTGTCTGAGGTTGCATTTGATCAAGACTATATTTCCCAAGCAATTTCTGTTTAACTCTAAACTAACAGTTCTGTGTTGATTATATTTTCAAAACAAGATAAGGCTGCTACCTCTTCAGGGTATCCTGAGAATACAGTACCATTTCAACAGTTTCCAAACATCTGAGCATTATTTGATTGGGCTCATCCTTTACTCTATTAAATATGACTTAAAGTAAGCCAAAATTTGCTTGGGGTTTTGAATTACACTTTTCTTTTTCAAAGATTTTATCTTGTCAGTGTTAGAGTATGGGAAACGGATTTTACTGTAGTGGTAGTTTATTATTACATTTATTTAAATTTCAATTGAGTTTAAATAACAGGAAATTTAATTTTTGCTCTAAATAGTGTAATTGGTGAATGATATTACTTTATACTAAATTAGTGTGATGGCATGGACAGTTCCTTTGGTTTCAATAAGAATAAACCACAAAGTATATTTATTAAAAAGAATATAATGTTTAAAGCAAAGGATCATTTCTAAGAAATTAAAAATAAGCCCCACAGAAATTGAGTCAGGACAATTCTACTTCATCAAAACCAAAAACAGAAATAAAATTACTATTGTTGTTCAACGGAAGTTCTAGAACAGACCACAACCCAGATAAAATTTTGGTAGTATGAATAGTATTATAATACACTTGGGGGGCATTATTTAGATAGCTAACTAACTTTTTAATCCTCTTATTCACCCTTTACTTCTATATTAACAATTTCAAATGTATGCTAACAAACAGCTTCAATATTTCCATTGTCACTTTAATTCAGTTTTAAGTATAGTTATTTGTTCCAATTTAATGCATAATTTTTGCAATTAGAATTTGAGTAGAGTTAATTTTTATTCTCTGCAGCTCTGTATTCCTTTATTATGTCTAGACATACCACACAACTTCTGCAATAAACATTTTAGTTTGGCTTCTTAACGCTATTGAGATGTTTACATCATTTACAATAGTAAGTTTTAGTAATCCATCCATCATAATAATAATGTCAAGTAAAATTTATTATCCTGGTGCTACTTCTGGTGACAACATCATGAGAAGAAGATTAACCACAAGAAATCCATTGGTAGCAAAGTAAGTCAGACTTTTCTGTACAGAAACTAGTCTAGCACATTTGTGATTGTACTGGGGCTTTTGGTGCAATTGGTATCTTATAGAAATCTCTTCTCTTAAAGATAAGCAAATACCAGAAAATAGTGACATATTTGATCTCTACTTTTCCAATAGGTTTGTTTGCTGTAAAGGGTAGACAAAGAACATAAAAGACAGTTTATACTGAATAACTGATTAAAATAACTTGAAGCATTAGGGAAATTTGAATTAGTATTGGCATTTGTTATTTAAAAAGTTGTGATGGCGCTTCCCTGGTGGTTAAGAATCCGCCTGCCAGGGCAAGGGATGCGGGTTTGAGCCCTGGTCCTGGAAGATCGCACATGCTGCGGAGCAACTAAGCCCATATACCACAACTACTGAGCCTTCCCTCTAGAGCCCGTGAGCCACAACTACTGAGCCTACATGTCACAACTACTGAAGCCCGCACGCCTAGAGCCCATGCTCTGCAGCAAGAGGAGCCACCACGATGAGAAGCCCGTGCGCTGCAACAAAGAGGAGCCCCACTCGCCTCAGCTAGAGAAAGACCGCACACAGCAATGAAGACCCAATGCAGCCAAAAAAAAAAATAAATAAATAAAATAAATTTATTTAGAAAAAGTTGTGATAAACTCATGGTATTTTTAAAATTATCCGTAACGAAAGATCTCAAATTACTTGGCAAATTTTAAAGACAGTTTGAAGCCTTTGTTTTTAATCTAGTGATAATTCTGTAACAACATATTCTGCTTAGAAAGATATAGTCTGTACCTGTCCATACTAGGACTAAATTTCATCGAGAGGTAAGTGAAAAAGCTGCCTACCGTGCTTATGTAACAATAGGGCTATATCCTTTTTTTCCTGCAACTCTGCTTTAAAGAACAAAAAAAAGCCACAGAGAGTTATTGAAGCAATTTCCAGACTAGATTTTCATTTGCCTGTAAATCTCACAATTCTATTTACAAAAGGTATTCCATTATTTTAAATATCAATATTTGCATTTTAAAAGGATTATTTATTGGTTTGGCAATGGGAGGGGGTGATAGCATGAAATGGATTGCAAGTTGACAGGAGACAGGATACAATACAGTGTAGAAAGCCTCTGGGATGCTTGAATATGAAATACAATTTCTGGTTTCATAAGTTCCCCATTAAAAAAAACATAACAGCAAGAATAAAATGGCCTGGATTGATTATTTTTCAGAACGAGTGCTTACTCATAAAAGACGGAAAGTTTTTGAAATAAAATGATACTAAGAAACTCTTTTCATGTGAGCCAGTTTGCTACCTGATCAATTTAATCCACACCCAGGCATTGGAAAGCATGGGTTGAGCAGAAAAACATGTGGCTATGAACTGTGTGATACTGAGTAGAATTTGGAACTAGAACAAAAACAGAAGTTGAAGCAACGGTACAAGAGAACCTTAAAATTACATTCACGTCTAGTACAGCACACAAATAGCAGGTATATTTTATTTTCGATATTTGTGCATTGGTTTTCCATGAGAAACTTCTTGAAAGTTGTTTTTTTTTTTTTAAAGATTGAAAGGGTGAAACATATTGGGTTGACCAAAAAGTGCCTTTGGTTTTTAAGTAAAAATAAAAGACACATTTTACATTTTCACCAAGAACTTTATTGAACAACGTATTCACTCTTTTGTTCCATTACCTTCTGCCATTTTTCAGGCAACTTCATAATTCCATCTTCCTAAAACTTATCTTTTTGAGCAAAGAACTGTTCCAGGTGCCTTTTACAGTCTCCCAGGGGATTGAAATTTTTTCTATTAAGAGAATTTTGTAAGGACCAAAATAAATGGAAATCTGAAGGTACAATGTCTGGTGAATACGCTGACGAATCACAACTTCCCAGCCAAGCTGTAACAGTTTTTGTTGGTCATCAAAGAAACATGCGGTTTTGCTGTATCATGATGGAAGATTATGTATTTTCTGTTGACTAATTCTGGATGTTTTTTGTCGAGTGCTGCTTTCATTTGGTCTAACTGGGAGCACTACTTGTTGGAATTAATCCTTTGGTTTTCTGAAAGGAGCTCATAATAGAGGACTCCCTTCCAATCCCATCATATACACAATACCACCTTCTTTGGTTGAAAACCAGCCTTTGGTGTGGTTGGTGGTGGTTCATTTCACTTGCCCCATGAACTCTTCCGTTCCACATTGTTGTACAGTGTCCACTTTTCATCGCCCGTCACAATTTTTTTTTTAACATCTTTATTGGAGTATAATTGCTTTACAATGTTGTGTTAGTTTCTGCTTTATAACAAAGGGAACCAGCTATACATATACATATATCCCCATATCTCCTCCCTCTTGCATCTCCCTCCCATCCTTCCTATCTCACCCCTCTATGTGGTCACAAAGCACCAAGCTGATCTCCCTGTGCTATGCAGCTGCTTCCCACTAGCTATCCATTTTACATTTAGTAGTGTATAAGTGTCCATGCCACTCTCTCACTTCGTCCCAGCTTACCCTTCCCTCTCCCCGTGTCCTCAAGTCTATTCTCTACGTCTGCATCTTTATTCCTCTCCTGCCCCTAGGTTCACAATTTGTTTTAAAAACGTAACATTTTCATTACATTTAAGTAGAGAATCCCATGCAGAAATATGGTCAAGAAGGTTTTTTTCACTTAACTTATGTGGAACCCAAACATCAAAGCAATTAACATAACCAAGCTGGTGCAAATGATTTTCAACGCTTGATTTGAAATATGTCAGCTATCTCCTGTGTGGTATAATGGTGATTGTTCTCAATGAATGTCTCGATTTGATTGCTATCAACTTCAACTGGCCTACCTGACCGTGGAGCGTTGTCCAGTGAGAAATCTCCAGCACGAAACTTTACAAACCACTTTTGACACATTCGATCAGCACCTTCTCTATACACTTCACGAAACTTTTTTTTGCGTTTCGGTTGTGTTTTTACCTTTCTTGAAATACTAAAACATAATATGCTGAAAATGTTGCTTTTTTCTTCCATCTTCAATATTAAAATGGCTAAACAAAAATTCAGCGATTTTGATAAGTCTTTTTTTAAATGCATGCTGATATGATAGCTGTCACATACAATCTAACAAAATTGTTTCCAGTGAAGTTAAAGATAACTAAGTGCTACTATAGCCATTGTACTGAAAAAACAGAACAAACCTTTTGGCCCACCCAATATAAATTATTTAAATAAGTAACTTGTTTATTGAAAGATTTAAATTGGCCTCTAGGTATTGCATAGAGTTATCAGTAAATATTCATTCATCATTCTCTACGGGAGAACTTGTGCCAGGTACTTCTGGGAGATTCAAAGAGAAATGACATTTGATTTCCCTTCCTGCAGAACCTGCACTGTTTTTTAGGCCATGAGTCATATAAGAGGCAAATAAAAAGTACCTCTAATGTAATGTCAGAAAAAAGATTGATTGTGGTGACCCAAGCTGGTGGGGAAAGGCTTTGTGGAAGAAATCAAACTTGACCTAGATCATAAAAAGTAGGCAATAAATCAACATCATCATCATCATCATCTCATAAGCTGTATCACAAGTTATTGGTTTGAAAGCACATTCCTTAGGCATTACCTCATTTATCCCTCACAACTGAGGAAAAATGAGCAAGCGAATTTGTCTCAGGCTGGATACAACTGCTGTTAGGAGAACAATGGAGTGCTATCATTAGAAGGGAAAGCTGTGGGAAAAGGCCACAAATCCCAGAAGCTGTAAGTTTGGACTGTGTGTTCTAAGCTATTAAAATTTTTTTTGTGCATGTGTATATAGATATAGATATGGATACAGATATAGATATAAACTATAAGTATAGATATAGATATATCTATATAGATGTAGGTATGTACCTAAAATTTGAAAATGGGGTTGAGTTTTTTTAAATTTAGGTTGATTGAGTTATTCAGATTTCTCTTTAGAGCTCAGGAAAATATAGAATATTCAGAGTGTATCCTTGCCCAATTGCCTAATATGGAAAGGCATGTAGGACTCATTCTCATAACTGGCAACTTCAAGCTGGAAGCAGCACTTCATATAATTTTACGGTTATTACCAATTCTCCCTCATATATTGATCATGTATGTATGAAGTGTTTAACTGTGGAAAATAAATTATCAAACATCTTCTTGGGCAAATCAAGTATGCATAATAAACAAATACTCAGGTAAAAAAAGGTCTAGAAGTTTTAGGTTGCTCCATCAAATGAGAAAATTGCACAGCCTTAGTTCAAACACTTTCCTTCAGAACTTATTTTACTCTAAATATACAATGAAAAATATGCCAGTGGAGCTAGCAGAGTCAGTGAGAAATTAATGAAATGACCTCCACTTAGAATAAAATGAAGAAAAATAAATGGCACCTGTTAAGAACCACAGATAATTACCTGAACTTTTCTACACCTGACAAGTATATATGACCTATAACAATGTCTAGTGAAGTGAGGGAAAGCTTTTGTCTTCCATGAGACACAAAGCATCTATGCCTTTCTTATTCTACAAATTTCAAAATTTTTTTCCTATGGGATATCACTTTACATTGAAGAGATGATAAATATTATTTTGGACTTACATGATACAATACTTTTCAGAGTCCATAAGATGTCAACTCTAATCTTCAACCATGTTGTAAAAGCTAATTATATCTTCCAAATAATATCCATGTGATGTCATATAATTTATCACACACACACTTATGAAAAATTAAAGTACGTGAAACTTAGTTATAGGAAAATTTGGCTATGAAAATCATGGCAAAATAAGGTGACTTTCACCTAACTGAAAACTTTTGGGTGAGTTCCAAGTAAAATCATCCACAGGAGGTTAAACTTAGGTAAATACATCCGTAACGTTTATTGGGGAAAAGGGAATAAAAATTTATGATGTACTATGTCCCAGGTTATAGAAGATATTTTAGTTTTAGTAAGCCCTGTAGACACTTTATTTCAATTAATAGTCAGTTGGGGGGGGGTATATGTTCATATCCCTATTTTAAAGATGGGAAATTTAAAATTCAGAGAGATTTAATGACTCGCTCAAGTTCATGCATCCACTCAGCGATACAAAATCAGTGTTCTTTCAGACATCGTGTTGCTCTCTTGTCCTTACTTTATAATCGTCCTTTGTCCTAGCACCACCAGACACCCAAATTCCTCATGCTGTTCCCAGGATCACCCATTTCCACAACTTATCTGGGATAAAGGTCTGTCAGGCTTCATTTCAGTAAATTGTAAACACACCTAGGAACTAACCACTCCTCGTCATATTTGCCTTTGTAGGAAAACAGAGGCTTGAACAGTTGACCCAAGGAAATAAGTAGTTACTGGAGAAATACATATCTTCTCAATTGAATTTTAGAGAGTGTCAAATTACCTTCAAAAAGGTTAGTCTGTTTGTGGGAAGGTATTGCTGACGACTCCTCAAATTATACTGAATAAACAGTTTCAATTATTGAAGAATACCAGTGTGATTTTTTACTATATGTAACCATAAAATCGCAGGGCTCTTTTTTTGGAAGGAAAAAAATAGACAATGTTTTATTTAGTGTTTTATAATTTACTGAAATCTTTTACTTACATTTTTACATTTGAAACTCAGTAGAAACAGGTAGATTTTCCTATTTTCTCTGTTTTAGAGAAAACAGCACAAAAAACTGAAGCCCAGATGGTAAAGGAACTGGCCCAGGTGGTGAGCAAAAACCCAGGTCTCACAACTTTCAGCCCCTTCTGACTAGGGCACTTCTTAACCCGTCTAGTCTCTTCCTTACAAATGAAATGAAAAATTCAGAAAATATCACCCTTGCTCCTGCCTTTGAAACCAATAAATATCATGCTTTTTCATGGTTGTAAGGAATTGTTCTAATTTCTACCTAAGATGCAGAGACCACTGTAAAATGTATTTGAGATGGTCTTAACTGGGTTATAGAGAGCAACTTTTGTTGTCATTGTCTTCTACTGAATGACGTATAAGAAGGGGATTGAGTCCTAGTGAAATAATTTAGCTTAGTCGTATATGAAAAATCCCAAACTGAAAATCCTGGAAGATTCAAGCGTTAGATTTGAAACAAAATTGTAATAATCTTTTCCAGATTTCAGAACAGGGTTATACACAAAATAAATGAGCTTCCAGGATCATTTCATCATCTTTGATAATAGGATTGATGATAATTTATGATGTGGAAGTTATTATTTTTTTAAAATCTTATTTCCTGTGACCACCACTGGGATCAGTGTTTCATTATCAATAGTGTTTCATTTTTAGAGGAAAGTATTGGAAGGTATATTCTTATCTCTTATTTGAATAGGTAGAATATAACCACTTATTTTACAAGGTATAATGAAGCTATCTTGTGCATATGAAACTATGACAGACCAATGGCTTTTCTCTCTACCTATTTTAACTCATTTTAATCATTGCCATGACTGCAGAGTCATTAAAAGCAGCTAACTACATTGCCTACAGTACGTTTTCTCCAATTCAGTAGCAGGATGTATAGGTTTGATTTGTGAAAAAGTAAAGGTATTAGAGATTAAAACGAAAAGAGGTGAACCTTTGTATTAAAAAACAAAAAACTCACTGACTCTGGGAAAGGAAAAATAAACTAAGAAACATGAACTACCATATATAGATTTGTTCTAAGACTGAGACTTTTTTTTATTAACTTTTTTTAAACATCTTTATTGGAGTATAATTGCTTTACAGTGTTGTGTTAGTTTCTGCTGTTTAACAAAGTGAATCAGCTACACATATACATATACCCCCATATCTCCTCCCTCTTGCGTCTCCCTCCCACCCTCCTTATCCCACCCCTCTAGGTGGTCACAAAGCACCGAGCTGATCTCCCTGTGCCATGAAGCTGCTTCCCACTAGCTATTTTACATCTGGTAGTGTATATATGTCAATGCTACTCTCTTACTTCGTCCCAGCTTATTAAGACTGAGACTTTTTCACAATCTTTTTCTGAAGCTTGTGGAGAAGTGACTGCAGGATTCATCCTTTTAGAAGAGTAATGTGTGTTGAATGTTAAGTTCAATAAAGCAAGCTAGAACTGTCAGTCATACATAGGTATAGTTCTAGTAGATTCTTAGTTATTTTGAGATTCAATTAGGTCTACATCATGCCATTAATAATTTTGCTTTTTCTGATTATAAAAACAATATATAATAATTTTTTAATTACAAAACAAAATAAATATAAGGAAAACAAAACTAATCCACTATCCCACAATTAATATATTTCCATTTGAAACATTTAGGAGTAACACATACATTCCTGGATTATATGGTCTGTAAAGATTTTATTATTTTATTCCCTAACATTTTATCATTAAGTGTTTTAATAGAACTTTTTCAAAGTTTGAGTCTTGTTTTCCTTTACTTCATCATAAATTAATTAATCATTACCATATTTTTTGAAAATTGATATTTACTTTATACTAAATTTAAAATAATAAAACAATATGCAATCACTGTGAAAATCATTCAAATACAGAACATAAAACTTAAGTCATAAATATGATTTTCAAACCAGTAAGTAAAACTGTGAGCAGTGCGTTTGTGTGTGTGTGTGTGTGTGTATGTGTGTTACAGGATGTTAAAATAAAAGTTTTATCCGAGGGACTAAGACATGGGTCAACGTTCCAAAGTGAGGCAAGAGATCCTGGCTCTGGATTTACATAGATGTTTCAAGCCCAGTTATGTATCTCTTAACCTCTTACCCACATCAAAAGTAAATAAAGGTCAGAAATTGAAGATTAGGATTATTAGACTTTTAGGATTATTAACTTTTTTAATTATTAGAATTATTAGAGAAAACTGCTGTATGCCATGAGTCATCAGACAGTTGTTTTTCTTTCCCTTCCTTCTCTCTTGACTTCAAGTCAAAAAAGAGAAATTCTTTAAGAGTTTCCTTTAGAAATGTTAATGTGCCCTCATCATTTGTGTAGTATCTGACTCCTGTCTAGGAAACCTAATGCAAAAAGAGGCTGGTTGTGTTGACTGTGAACCAAACAGAGAGGTGTTTAAGTCTCTGCTGTAAGTTTGCTAGGACAAAGATTGTGTGAATGTATATCTTGGACTGAGAGTTGTCAGGCTTAGCAAATAAATTTAGAGGTGCCAGTAAAATTTGAATTCAGATAAAAAAATGATATCTGTTTAATATAATACATTTCATGTGATATTTTGGACATACTTAAAAAATTAGTTCTTGCCTATCAGGAACTCAAATGTAACATATTGTCCTGTATTTTATCTGTCAATTTTACTTGGACTAGATGAGAGCCATTTGTGAGAGAAACTCAAAGAGAGGTGGTCTTGGAGCCTATTCAGGAGGGCTCTGAAAGGCGCCTAGTGAAGGATGCTGAAAGCACTACTGGATGCCCAGGACTGACCCGGAAGTGAACAATTCATGAGACCTGATCTGCCTTCATTATCAACCATTATCAACTATTCGATGTCCCTGGCCACTATCAGCCAGGGACATCGAATGTATGGAGAGAAATGATTGGCTCTCTTACAAATTCATGAAGATGCTAAGAGGAAAGTCAACTTTAAATATCTGAAACACCTGCCAAGATCAGACAGCACCAAAATTGTCTCTCCATGTGCAAGTCAGACAAATCAGGGCTTTCCTCTTCCTTAATCCAAGTCTGAAAAATCTGAAACTACAGTTTATAAGACCAAACTAGAGGAGTAGAGGTGCTGGGCATAGGGAGAAGAGTCTAGTAATACTTGGCTTCAAGCCTGCAGACCCCAACTTTTGTCAAGCCTGAGCTTGGGAGGGGAATTTTAAACTAAATCAAAGTTCATGTTTTCATAAATATATGGAACTGGTAATGCTAAATTACTAAACCAAAACTATTTTAAAGTGACCTGAGAAATATTTGTATTACATTGTAAAATGAAATTACTTCCAAATGAAAAGTTAGAAAATGAAAGCAAGCAAGCAAGAAAGGGGGGGTGGGGGAGAGAGAGAGGGAGGGAGTGAGAGAGGGAGGAAAGAAGGAAGGAAGAAACTAAGAAGAAAGAAAGAAAGAAAGAAAGAAAGAAAGAAAGAAAGAAAGAAAGAAAGAAAGAAAGAAAGAAAGAAAGAAAGAGAAGAAAGAAAGAAAGAAAGAGGAAGGAAGGAAGGAAGAAAGAAAGAAAGAGGAAGGAAGGAAGGAAGGAAGGAAGAAAAGAAAGAAAGAAAGAAAGAAAGAAAGAAAGAAAGAAAGAAAGAAAGAAAGAAAGAAAGAGAAAGAATGAAAGGGGAAAGTTAGTAACTTATGGGGTCATCTGTAATTTTATCTATGGGGCAGAGGAAAAATAGCTCACTCCAAGTAGATTTGAAAGGATTATGAGAGAAAAAAATATGGTGGTTCTATGATTAAATCTCTTGAATTATATCTATTAGACAAAACAGCTCATATAAACAGGTACATAGATAAATATACACAGAGATGACCGAATATATAAATACATATCATACTATGTTATCTTTTTCCTCTCTCTTTTGTTTCACCCTCTCATCCCTATGCCTCCATATTCTCTCACTGAATGGGGTAGAGGGAGGGTGGGAGGGGAAATTTTCAAGGAAGAATGAAACAAAATGTTGTAGTAAATATTTGTTGATATATAAATTAGTACCAAACTCCCACTCTCATTCTACGAGTAGGATAAATAGCTTTGAAATTAGTCCCATTCCGTAGTGTAGGAAAGTAAAGTAAATGCCGTCAGTTCAGTGCTGCTATGCAATTTCCACACAGATTAGAAGTGGAGAAGAGAGCTGCACATGGATGGGGTTTTCATTCTCCAGGCACCAACTTTCAGAGATAGGCTCACAGACATCACCATATTAATAACGAATTTAAAGATAAAGAGGATCGTTTATGCAGTATTTGGTTAATACATTACAAGACTGAAGGGTTATCAATTTGGGAAAAAATAAAATGTCAATTTTAAGATGGGAAGCAATTTTGGAATTTATGACTTTCTTAAATGTCTGAATAAATCTTAGGATGAGATATAACAACAGAGTTGTATGGCTGTTTATATTTGTCTAAGAAAGAACAAATATCTATTGACAGATTAAATTTAGATAATAAATAACATAAAGCTGAAATGAGAATTTCTCCCTCAATTACATGTTTTTATTTCTCAAAATCCTTAATATAAGTGATCCATATTTTCAATTCATTTTATGGGTGGATAGTTATAGTTATTTCATGGTTATAATCCATGTAATTCATGTGGTGTGAACGTTTTTGTGTGTCATGACCCTTGCAGATATTATTAATCAATCACTGTATTACTTCACTGGCCTCAGAATCCTTCCTGCCTGAGAGCAACTAGCTAGCATTACCAATTAAGCAGAGTTGGCTCAACAGGTGAAACCAAGCTGCCATTTCATTCCACAGTTTATCAAGGCTAGAAAAAGAGAGCAAAAGGTAGCATTGTCCTTAGGGACAAAAGCTCCACAAAAGAGTTGCAGTGCTCCCTGTCCTGTTCCTTTGAGGCCCAAGATATGTTTCTCATTGGCTCAGCAGCCTGCAAAACCTCACTAGTGAAGTTCACATCATGATGAGTTTTTGAGAAAGTAGTGATCCCATGACTCCTTTCTCAGAGATACTACAGGCAGATACCAGTTTACATTCCCATTTGTTTGCACATTATGGAAACACTGAAAGATTATTTTGCTTACAAGAAAGAACCAAAACAACTTGTATGCCTGGACCAGGAAGACATCATTCCATCTAACATAATGAGAAAGTATAGCTCTCCAATTACCAGAATTTACCGAAAAGAATAACAGGAATATCCTGAGAAAATTCAGAAGAGGAAAACACTGTAGGGAATCTGGAACAGGAAGAGTAGATGGTGTACCATATCAAGGTGAAGTAATTGTTAGTCCAAGATACGTAGAAACTTTTGTATAATTTCAGGAAATTTGCTGTTCGAAAGGTAGCCTGTGACAGTAAAACTGGGGGAAAAGCCCTCAAAAATCTCTATTCAGTCTAATATTTTTTTAATTCTGTTGGGTTTTTTTTTTGGTTAATATTGAACATTATAGTCACTTGGAAATTAAGTTACATTTGACTTGCATACTAATATCAGGAAAGAGGACTGTATTCGTTTCCTATGGCTGCCTAACAAATTACCGCAGACTCAGCAGCTTAAAGCAACACAGATTGATCAGCTCAAGGTTTCTGTGCCTCAAGAGTCTGGGTGTGGGTTAGATGGATTGTCTGCTCAGGAGCTCACTAGGTGTAATGAAGATATAAACTAGCAAAAATGATGTGAGCCTTGGAGTCCTCTTCCAAGCTCCCTGGTTGTTGGAATTCATCTCCATGCACCTGAGTAACTGAGGTCTCTTTCTTTCCCTGTTAGGTGTCAGTCAGAGGCCACTCTTAGCTCCTAAAGGCTGCCCACAGTTCCTTACTACATGTACCCCACAGACAGTTCACAACATGGATGTTTACCTGCTTCCAGGCCAGCCTAAATGCGTTTCTCTTCTTCCTCTACAACCAGCCAGAGAACACGCTCTGCTTTTAAAGGGCTCACCTGATTAAGTCAGGCTACACCACACCTGATTATGTCTGGCTAATCTTCCTTCTGCCATATAACATAACATGATCATAAAAGAGATATTTCATCATATTCACAGGGTCTGCCCTCACTCAAGAAGCTTATACAGACTGTACCTATCAGGGGTCAGTAATCATGGGGGACATATAAGCATTCAGCTGACGATAGTGACTAGGATAATTTGCTGGATGATTGAACAAAAATATGATAATGTTCTCAAATGAAAGTGGCATCCATTGCTAGAGTATTAACTTGTATTTAAGGAAAGGGCCAATAAGTGAAGTAGTAATTTTGAGTCTCTGGAAACACTGAGTTTTGCTATTTAGTAGATCAAGGCTATCAGTCTCCTCTCTGTGAACTTAGATCCCTTCATCTTCCATAGTCTCAGTTCCTTCACTTAACAATCTGGGATTTAATAAGGCCTATTTCACAGTTGGTCTCAGGATCAAATATGAGATTTTTTTTTAAAAGAAGTTTGCAAACCATAAGGAACAAAACTTCTTTTTTTTTTTTTTCCAGTTTATTGCTCGAGCACCCACTTACCCTCAGTGACAGAAGTGCCCTTATTTCCCAAGGCCTCCCCCAGCCACCTTACTTGGTCAGGAACTCTAGGGACTTAGTTCAAAGATCCATCCTGCTGCATAAAGCCAGGAAGCAAGAGAAAACCAGCAAGTGTGACCAGTCCACTAATGTTGTGGCTTGGGTCTCTGCCACGTGAGGTTACAGGTGGTCCTGCACATTCTAACCGCAGAAAATTTATTCATGGTTGCTACGCTATTCCTACTGATTCAGATCTTTTCTTTCCATCACCCCAGCAGCGTCCCCCTGAACTCTGAGGACACATCTCTTCTAGATCACACTCACATGCTCAGCCATGTCCCCCTAATGCTTAGCATGGTGCCAGTTGGGCCATGCTGGAGAAGAACCTAGCCCCAGCCTCCTTAGGTGCTGGAATAAGTCTTCCCCATGGAGCCTGGTTTGCATGGGACCACCTTGGCACATCCCAACAAAGGGTCTCCCCATTGCACATAAAGGTGAAAGGCAAATGCTGCTAAGCAAGAAACACACACCCATTTTTACATACCTATATCTACATCTACACACAAACTTTTACTGGTGAACACTGCCTGTTTGCCTTAAATTTTCAAAACTTAGAGGCACTTTTAAATCCTTCTCTACAGTGAAGCAATATCCTCCAAGGGACTTTCTTTTGGCTATACAATAGAAGTGGCACCTCATTCCAATACTAATTTTTCATAAAGAAAAGTCTGCTCCAAGACTATGGTTATTGAGTGAGGCCAAGTAATCACTATCCAGGGCTTCAATGCTCATGGGGGGAGAGTTAATCACCCATTTGCATCTTCTCCAGCATCTGGTAGTTTTACCCAGAATTAGCCTTTTGTTAAAATTTGTAACACATGTAACTGGGAAGGCTTAATATCCAAAATATACAAAGGATGCCAATGATCAAGGAAGAAACAGGTAATGCCCATAGAAAAATGGGCATTTCACACAAAGGAAATCTAAATGGCTAATAAGTCTTATTAGTAATCTTGGAAATTCACGTGAAAACTATGAGATCCACTTCACACCCACCAAATGGGTAAAAAATAGAAATTGGACAAAATCAAGTGCTGATGGGTTGTGGAGGAATGGAGATGCCGGTGGGAGAGCAAGTCACCTTTACTCCTTGGGGAGACAGTGGTACTCACTGGCCACGCACTGTTCAAATAGCCTGCTTGAGTCCTGGTGTGTTCATCCGACAGGTGTGTCTGGAGCAGGGGACGAGCAAGGCCTTTCCACGATCGGCCCGTGCAAGCAGCCCATTGCCCTGAAGGAGGCCCCATGCCACCAACACCAACGAATCTCAAAACAAGCTTCCCGGGCTTCCCTGGTGGCGCAGTGGTTGAGAGTCCGCCTGCCGACGCAGGGGACGCGGGTTCGTGCCCCGGTCCGGGAGGATCCCACGTGCCGCGGAGCGGCTGGGGCCGTGAGCCATGGCCGCTGAGCCTGCGCGTCCGGGAGCCTGTGCTCCGCAACGGGAGAGGCCACAACAGTGAGAGGCCCGCGTACCGCAAAAAAAAAAAAAAAAAAAAACAAGCTTCCCAGCCCCTGTGCATCAGGCAGGGGTGTAAGCTTGGGGAGAAGCTAATGCTCCCGCTGTAACGGGTTTGGTGGGCAGCCTCACGCCAGCACCAGGGAGCCTGCCTGTTGGCAGTCATGGCCCCGGTCACCCCGCCCAGCCTGAGTGACGCCTACCTGGGTAATGACGCAGGTGACTCCTCCTGGCTCTCTTGGACCACTTGCTGTGGGGCCCCAGCTGCCACGTTGTCAGGACTCTCGAGTTGTCCCCTGGGGTGGAGAGGCCCCATGATGAGGCGCTGTCACCTCCAGCCACGCCAGCGTTAACTGGCCAGGCAGTGAGTGGCCCTCGGGCCCCAGGCAAGCCTTGGCCAAATCTTACCGCAGCCTTAGGAAGGACTGAGCCGGAGTCATCCAGTGAAACTGCTCCCTGACCCTCACAAATAGTGGGAGGTCATAAATGTTTACTGTTTTTAGCATCGAGGTTTTGAAGTGATTTGTTATGCAGCTCTAGAAAATTCAGAAACCTTGTCAAACGCAGGGTTCTCTAAAAATCCGCTGCAGCTGCTGAAGGCCTAGGATTCGGCACTTTAACAAGATGCCGGTGAGTCCAATTGGCTGGTACGTGTTCCACGAGGAGGAGGAGGCGGCGGATTCGGCTCCGCCCCGGCTACAGTGGGAGGCAGTCACGCCAAACAGTGCTGACGTCCCGTCAGCAGCTTCGGCGCCGCCGCGGCTGCGGGAGGGGTCAGAGCAGCCAGGCTGCGAGGACAGCCCAGCACAACAGCGGTGACCAACCGGAGCGCCAGGCCTGGCGGGGGAAAGATACGTGGTGGACTCCCGAAGGTTCTGTGAGCCCGGAGCCTCCCGGTGAGTTCTGGTTCCGTTTAATTCAGAGTTTGCTCAGGGGACTCGGAAAGGTTCTGCGAGTTCTGGTTCCGTTTAACTCAGAGTTTGCCCAGTGGACTCCGAAAGGTTCTGCGAGTTCTGGTTCCGTGTAATTCAGAGTTTGCTCAGGGGACTCCCGAAGGTTCTGTGAGTTCTGGTTCCGTTTAATTCAGAGTTTGCTCAGGGGACTCCCGAAGGTTCTGTGAGTTCTGGTTCCGTTTAATTCAGAGTTTGCCCAGTGGACTCCGAAAGGTTCTGTGAGTTCTGGTTCCGTTTAATTCAGAGTTTGCCCAGTGGACTCCGAAAGGTTCTGTGAGTTCTGGTTCCGTTTAATTCAGAGTTTGCTCAGGGGACTCCGAAAGGTTCTGTGAGTTCTGGTTCCGTTTACCTCAGAGTTTGCCCAGTGGACTCCGAAAGGTTCTGCGAGTTCTGGTTCCGTTTAATTCAGAGTTTGCTCAGGGGACTCCCGAAGGTTCTGCGAGTTCTGGTTCCGTTTAATTCAGTTTGCTCAGTAGGAGGTTCTGTGCATTCTGGTTCCCTTTAATTCGAAGCCCAAAACAGCCATGTATTTTGGCTTGTTTTAGTCAGTCTATTTATGAAAATGCATAGTTTTAATTTTTAATTTAAGGAATGTCATGACATTTGATTTTGTGTAGGATTTTTTCTTTTTCTTTTTCTTTTTTTCCTTAATTTAATAGTTACAAAGACGGTTCTGTGCTTCCACTGCCAGATTTAGCACACAGATTTCCAGGAGCAGTATTTGTACATCAAAGGATGTTCCTCTTAAATAATTCATATAATTAAATTAAAGCTGCTTCAGAGCACCTTTCAGAGTCTGGAACTTTTCTGATTCCATGTTAGTTTGTTATAAATGCGTCTTCAAAAGGACTTCTCAAAAATACATGGTGAATGGGTAAAATACGGAGTTAGACTTTGTGTGCATATTATTTTTTATGACATTAGGAAAATAAGGAGACTAAGCATAGGAATAAAGACCTTTTATAAACTATACAGGAAAGCACCTTCTTATAAAAAATATTGATTATGAACTTGAAAAGCAAACGCAAAACAAATGCCTAGAGCCTTTTTTTTATCTGCTATACTTGTATTGGAGGTAGGACTGATATGCATGCATCATCTCTCCAAAGATAAGGAGAAGTAGGTCCAGAACATTACAGACCAAACAATAATCAGTAAAATAGTCTCACTAAACCATGTTCCCTGAGGATAAAACATAACATCAGAGAGGCCCATAAATCCAATTCAAGGAAGAATTATTCATTAGAATTGCAGAATTACATCATTATTAGATTTTTAGTAAGTGGCAGTAGTCCTGAATATATTTTATGAAATTTTACTCTTTAAAAAAATGACTTCCATTAAATTACAGTAGCAATATCTGAATTTAGATGTAATGTCCCACAAGCTTAGCAAATCCTTGTCCTATTATTTTACCTAAATTCTTTCTAAAAACCTAATCTGAAAAACTCCCTGCAATTAAATATTCCAGGGGCTTTCAAAATCTACAATTGCAATTACTGCTCACAAAAGATAAATTTTAAAAATGCAATTATTCATTGTCTTGTAAACTACATCAATTCAATTGCATTGGTGCCCTACCAGAGAAGGTAAAAAGGAAAAGTTAGGTGATTTTTTTTGGACCTTTCTAACTAATTTATTTATTTTAATTATGAAAATCTTTTTCAACAAAGAACAATAAATTTCATACCTGGAGCAGGTGTAAAACTTGAAGCATTTATAGTCTTTAGTCCCCATTGAATAATAGCTTTGCTACTAAGATGGTTTAAAACTTACCAGAATAAAATAGAGCTGAATGATAAAAAGGTGTTTTCTATTAATTTATTTTGTCAATTGGCCTTGAGTCTTAATAAACAGAGAATGAGAGAAGAGTCTGGCTAAAGTAAACATTGAATGTATGTTGCCTTAGTTTTTAAAAGTCAAGCACTTATGTAATATTTATAAGTAAAAAGAATATGATAGGAGATAGTGTTCAGAAGTTGGGGAAAGATGGGGGCAGAGAAAAGGGTTAACAAGAGTAGCAAAGACCTCAGAAAAAAAGAGGAATAACATTTTTAATATTTTTCTGCTTACCAGGTTCTCTTACATTTTTCAAGGTCATGATCAATGCAATATTTTCATAATAGTGTTTATAATTATGAGCAGAATGACGTCATTAACGTCTCATCAAACATACCTCTATAAGTCTTTGTATACTAGTTGATGTGTTTAATAAATGAGTTAGAAGTTGTAGATATTAGTAGTAATTATTGAGATATTTTACTCTAAAAATCTCGGAAGCTAGTCAAAAACTGCCCAAGTATTTGCATTTTAAGCAATTTTCCGTAGTAGGTCACAAAGTGCTCCTTTAAGAGGAATTTGTTTATTCTGTTCAATGGAGTAAATATGATTCAGTACTTATTAATCTATAGATAGATAGACCACGATGAACACACACAATCTGCTCATCTATTAAAGCTGTCACTGTGTGTTTATAAATGTGTATAGGATACGAAGCCATTAGCATTTCCATATTTGACTTTCCGTTTATCACAAAAGCCATCCATCCATATTGTCTGTCCATGCCCATGATTTTTTGAAGAGAAAAATTGAACTAGTCCATTAAGCCAAAGGAAGTAAAGGTGTCCTGACTATAATAACTAACCTCTGTCTATAAAATCTTCTGTACAAGCCAAACTGTGGAAAATAGAAAACCTTAAATTATGTCCTCATATTTCATTCCTGTCCATGAAATCTCCACACAGGTCTAGAGAACGAATTTAACAATCCCAAGCAGTGGTGGAGGCTTTAATTCAAAGATATTTTTAAATTAAATGATTTCTAGGCTTTCTTCCAGCCCAGACATTCTCTTTGATGCCCATGGGCCTAAGCTGGACCTAGTGAGAAACTATAAAGTAAGGAAAGGTAGTTGCAGGGCACATTCTTTCAGCAATTTGTGCTCAAAGCTTGGTGGGATGGGCTTCCCTGGTGGCGCAGTGGTTGGGAGTCCGCCTGCCGATGCAAGGGACACGGGTGCGTGCCCCGGTCCGGGAAGATCCCACGTGCCGCGGAGGAGCTGGGCCCGTGAGCCGTGGCAGCTGAGCCTGTGCGTCCGGAGCCTGTGCTCCGCAACGGGAGAGGCCACAACGGTGAGGGACCCGCATACCGCAAAAAAATAAAAATAAAATAATAATAATAATAAAACCAGTTAAAGACTTGTGTGGGTAACATGCCTATCATTTGGAAGGTGGTAAGATTTAAGATATTTTTGGAGGCACAGCCAACTGGATATGGTGTGAGAAGTAAAAATAAAGAATGAATAAGGAATGAATTGGAATTTCAACAGACCTGGTCTGTTGAAATGGATGGTGTCATTTATTTGGCAAGGAAAACTTTGTGGTGAGTGTGTTATATGGGAAAATATTTGGAACATGTTTTGGACATATTAAATTTGAAAGTATCTAGAGTCTAAGTGGAGATACCAAGAAGATACCTCGGCATGTGTTCAGATTGTAAGGAAGAGGTAAGGGATAGAGACATGAACTGGAGATTCACCACCCTAGAGAGCGGTCTTTGAAACCATAGAAGTAGATAAAATTTCTTAGAGGGCATAAAGTGAGAAGAGGATTCAGAGCAGGGATAAAAATCTCTGCCAAAATTGGAGACCTAGTATAGAAATAATTGCCTGAAATTATTAAATTAATAGATAATTGCCTTCAGACTTTTCTGAAGGAGTGTTTAGTAAGGCAGGAGGAAAACATGGTTGTGTAGAGGCATGGAAGACTAGAGGACAACATGTTTATGGAGTGGAGGTGGGGAGTGTTCAACAGTGTAAAATTTTTCTGAAGTTCAGTAAGATGAGGGAAAATATGGTTTCCACCAGCTTTTATTCCCAGGGACATTGGTCACTTACTATGGTGCAGTGGGATAAAAGCCCAGCTGGAGAGGGTTGAGAGAGAATGGGAGGAGACAAAGTAGAGACAGCCAGCAAAGACAACTCACAAGAGAGATTTTTACTATGAATGGGAAGCCAACAAGTACTGAGGATGGTTGGAGGAAAATGTAGACAAGATATTCTGACACTGGTAAACCTGACAAGAGTTTTAAAGTCAATGTGAATAACCCAGTAGAGAGGGAGAAAATGTTGATGCAAGAAATATAGGAGCTAATTTCAGGAATAACATTCTTGAAAGTTTGCAAGGAGATAATAAACAGAACAGCACAAATGGAGGATTCGATTTAGAGAGAAAAGGACGTATCTACTTTAGCAATATGGAAGTCAAACTATCAGGGTACAGGTTCATATAGATTTGTGGCAGTTCTCATATAGATTTTCTTTTTATTATTGAAGTATAGTTGATTTACAATGTTGTGTTAGTTACTGCTGTACAGCAAAATGATTAAGTTATAAATATATGTTCATATGGATTTTCTTAATAAAAGATGTTGCAATACTATCATCTCAAAGTTATGACAGGGGATTGGAAAAGAATGAGAGAGATTTGAGAAGAGAAAAGTTGTGAAAGAGTCTTCTTTGAGAATAAGAGAATGAATTTACCAGGCACATATTGAAGGACTATCTGACAGTGTTGAGTATCCATTTGAGATTTGTGGTTATACATTTGAAATGAATCTAGTCATCGAAGTATTTTCAGGGTTTTTTTTGCCAGCAATGTTCTGATGCTACACGTGGTTGCATGTATATAGGTTTGTCAAGCAAGAACTTCTTAACAGATGAGTGAGAAAGGTTAAATAAATTTTCAATTTATTCATTTTATTCAAATTAGATACATTTAAGTGTATCTAATATTAAAATATGGAATCTCATCTGAGTAGGGATATGAAGACCTGGGGAGACAAGGCATTATAGAAAACAAGTCTTAGAGTTAATAGATTGACAGTCTCAAAGAGATTAGAGTCCAGGTGGGCAATAAGTGAGCTGGAAGAATAAGAGAAAATGTTTAAAGAGTGGAGGGGTTGAAACAGATTTTGTAGTTGTTGCAGGTCTGGTGATGACTTAGGATAGAATCCCTGTGAGTGGGTGACGGTAGTAGAGTGTAAAAAGTATTACTGATGCAAAATAGAAATCAAGGAGTGGAAAGGCATGCTATGAGAAACCACATAATAAGTGATGAAGTTATTTTTTATTTAAAAAAACAAATTATGCTTTTAAAATCAATGGTTACTTAACCATTTTCTACTCCAACACAACTAAGGGTTATGATACACCATCATCAGTCATACAATACTTATTCTAAGGGGAAGGGATGCATTTGGGGCCATGCATCCCTTCCCTTAGAATAACACCCTCAGAAGGTCAATTTTATAACACTGTGAGAGACATGTAAGGTATTTCACATTTGTTAAAATACTTTCCCTCAACAGCCCTTCTTCTGAACCATTCCCAAGTATTACTAACCATTGCTCTTATTATACTAAATTCCTTAATGTTAATTGAAAATGCATGATATAATATTCCTCTGTTATGGAAATTTAAAATAAGTTCTCTGAACAGTTTAACACAATACAGGATTTGCTGTCTTCAAAATAGGCAGTGATCAAGGTCAGTATTACTCCAAGCATGGGTAATGATGGTGGTAACGTTCCAATATGATATCCAGAGTATTTGCATGGCTGATTTCCCACTGAAAGTACCATACAGAAGATCTATGTAAGAGTGAATCAATTACTATATACATAAGTATTTGAGCCAGAGCTCATTTGTCTGGAGTTTAGATAGATCTGATGCATGGAGGAGAAAAATGATTTGCTTTGAATGAATGAATAGCTAGTTTCTGATGCCAAACTATTGCACCATTTGATCCTCTGAGATACCATTTTCATATATTATCCCGATTTTAGAGCTGAAGTATCTGAGACTTGAAATAGCTATATGATTGCTTGAGAGGGCAGTGTTTAAATGATAGACCTGGAATATGGACTCATGTTTTCTAATTCTCAAACTCACTATGCTTACCATTATATAACAGATGCCTTGCGGGTCACAAAGGCTATAATTTCACTCTTTCAGGGTTTGGTTTAGAGACTTGTAACACTAACTGAGAATACTTTATAGATGATAGAGTAGGAATTTCATTTGTTGTAACAGCAGAATTTTCTGACATCTTAATAGAGGCTACTGAGTTGTTGAACAGGAGAAACACTGCAGGATCATAACTATGCTTTAATCTTAATCTAAATGCAATAGAAATGCATTTCTATTTCTTTTAGTTAACCCATAAAGAAAACCACCAGATTTTTTTTTTTTTTTACTCACATAATATTCTTTTGTACCTCTCATTCCCTCCATGCAATCTCTTATCCTCATTCCCCAGGATATTTTATTCTTTAATTTAAGAAAAAGATGTTATTATATGCCTCAGGTATCATGATCTTATAATTTCAGTATTATGATATAAATCAGCAAGCTTAATTAATCTAAAGTAAATGCATAGAAATATGATCATATAGCCACAAAAAAATACATATTTAATCACACACTGCCTAGCCACCAGCATTGCTTATAGAAATATTACAGTAAGTTAGACATATATTTTCCTGATATCTGTGTTTAACTTGATGAATATTAATGCAAAAAATCACAGGTTTAAAATTTTTTGGTTAGCAAAAAGAAGAAAGGACTATTTAAATGGCACCATCCCTAAAAATAATAAAAACTGAAATATTATTTCTATTTCTGAAGACATCGCAAGGTTAAATTTGAATATATTCACTTGTTTATGTTCTATTTATGTCATTAACTTTTTTTTTAAATTATTGATTGATTGATTGGCTGCGTTGGGTCTTTGTTGCTGCATGCAGGCCTTCTCTAGTTTTGGAGAGCGAGGGCTACTCTTCATTGTGGTGCACGGGCTTCTCAGAGCGCAGGCTCGGTAGTTGTGGCTCATGGGCCTAGTTGCTCTGCGGCATGTGAGATCCTCCCGGACCAGGGATTGAACCCGTGTCCCCTGCACTGGCAAGCGGACTCTCAATCTCTGCACCACCAGGGAAGTCCCTATGTCATTAACTTTTTATTTAAAAAAATAGCTAGTAAAATTTCCATAATATGCATGGGGACCTCCCTAACTTTTTTGTCAGATGCTTGTCATTCTTTTAATTATGGGTTCTGTAGCCACATTGATATAGCCCTTTCAAGATAAAAATCTTGTGATGCTGAATTTATGTTACTGACACCAAAACTACATCATGGTTGAGGTGGGGATGGCAGAGAATTAACATATAAGCAACTACTCTATATCCCAGGTATTTTGCATATACATATTCATTTAACTTTCATAGTAGTCCTGGAAAGGGAAGACCAGAATTCCCACTTTACAGATGAAAAATAGGAAACTCTGAGATATATAGTTACTAGTTTTGGAGTCCAGTTTCAGTAACTCCTCTCCCTGCCTCTTGATGTCAACCACCACCACATATCCTGTGACATCTCAAAACTCTTCAGATCTGTCTGGCAATGGATAATTCATGCACCATGACTCCAACAAATGCCCAAATCTCTCCAGTTTCCTCTGTATGGTTTCTTATTTCCAGTCACTTGCATTCATTTATTCTGTAAACTCCCAAATGTCAGAGGCTGTGTCTTCTGCCTCCTATAAAATTCTGGACACTTTACAGTGGGTTGAACAACACATGCTGCTAATAGTTAGACAGTATTGTGAGTATTAACATAAACATTCTTTTTCTTGGCACATGTGGATCAAACTTTCTGCAGGCTGGTTTTCACATTCCATGTGAGTCCACATGGCATTAGAAACAACCCATTGACATAATGTGAAATGTCTGTTCCTTTGTGTGGAAATACAAAGGGCCCTATCCAGACAACTGTGCAAACATTAAACAGTAATATAAAATAAACTCTTAACATTATATATGAACACTGAAATCAGTATATTTTGTGAAGTGGTGAGTGAAAGGGAAGTTCAAGAACATGAATAGGTATTTGGGCAGAGGAATAAAGGAGTGGTATAGATATAGGACATTGCTCTGTGTTTTAATTAATCATTGACCAGCTGGGGAATGGATAAGATTCTAGAATCTGCTCGAGTGAGGGAGAGGGGATTGTGTGGTAACCTGGTCATGGTGTGGTATGGTGTGGGAGAAGGCTAACAAAGGAGGAAAGGGAATGATGGCTTAACAAAAACAATAAAAACAGAAAAGTGTATAAAAGAGTGGGAATTTGGGGGAGAAAGGGGAAGAGGGTTTCAGTACCTTCTGGAGTCTACAACAAAGACTGTAGAATGTGTGAGGTTCTGAAGTAAAAAGGAGAACAGTAGCAAAATTGGAAATGCTGATACAATGCCTTCACTCTGTCTCTGCAACAAGGACCATTTATTCACCCTTTAACCAACATGAGTTAGCACCTTAGCAAGATGAATAGAAAAACTGAATTATAGGACATGAAAACAAAAATGTAAATGTACCTTCTCTCCATGTTGCCCTGGCCTCCAGGGAAGGTGTTCTCAACCTGTTCAGTATTGAAAGTTCTAGTGTTGCATGTAGAGAGGAAATGGTGTTCTTGAATTTGGACACTGACATATATAGAAACACGTATGGAGACACCCATAATTAAATGTAGGTTAAAATGTAGATAGCTTTCACCAGTTGTAAGTGCTACATTGCTCTTTGAATAAAATTCACACTTCTTCTGTGGCCTCCAAGATGCTGTATTAACCAGTCTCTATTTACCTCTAGAAACTCATCTCATGTCACTCACTTCCTTTTACACTATATCTTCTGGCAATCTCTAAATTACATTAAATGAGTTCATAAAAGGGCAGGTTTTATTTAAAGACAAGAAAGGAGGAAGTTAAATATGCCCATGGTTCATGTATCCTCTGTACTGTTCAATGCAGAGGCAGAGAGTACTTTGACAAATAACTATTGACATTCCAATTCTCAAGCAGATGGTGCCTGTAGTGGGCTGAATGATGACCTCAAAAAATAATGTTTTTGTCCCTGAAAATTGTGACTGCGACTTTGTTTGGAGGGGGAAAGTCTTTGCAGATGTAATTAAGAACCTTGAGATGAGAGTATCCTGAATTACGCAGGTAGGCCCTAAATCCAATAATGAGTCCTTGTAAGAGATAGGAGGGAGAAGACAGAAACACAGGGAAAAGTGATGTGAATACAGAGGCAGAGATGGGAGGGATGTGGCCACAAGCCAAGGAGGCCATGGAATGCTGAGAGCCATCAGAAGCTGAAAGAGATAAGGAAGGATTCTCCCTAGAGTCTCCAAAGGGAGTGAGGCCTTGGCAATGCTTTGATTTCAGACTTCTGTCCTCCAGAGCTGTTAGAGAACAAATTCCTTTTGTTTTAAGCTACCTAGTTTGTGGTAATTTTTTTTTTATAGGAGCTCTGAGAAAATAACACAGTACCTAATGGTAGAGATGGATGTATCAGGATTTGGGATTTTAGTCGTCAAAATTATTTAACTAACTCTCTTTGATCTAAAATGATGTTCAATAAACAATCATTTCATTATGTACTAGTTAAGTAATTTTTTACAGAGGAAAGACAGTGTATTGGTCAACTAGTAAAATATTATTGTTCTTTTGACATATTTATTAACATAATGGAATTCTAGTTTACTTAGTAATCTCTTACGAGTTTGGTTAAATTGGCTCAACCCAAAGATACTGATCAAATTAAGGTTCCACGACACAGTTAAAATCCTGGACCTTAGTATGATTACAGTAAGAGGGGCAAGACCCTGTAAGTCTTTGTCAGAGGTGTTCTCGGGAAGACCAGAAGGGACCATAATACTATTTATCATGGCCAAAATTTGACATAAGAAAGTTTGTACATAGATTTCTTCTTGTACTAATCTTTAACTTGGTAGAAAGCATATGGAGTTACAAATCTTAGAAGATGGTAGAATTGAAGACAAATATATAAATAGGAATCTATAGATACATTAACTGTAGAATTTTCTAGGATGAATATGATAATACAGTAATATAGAAGGAGCTTATATCAAACTGCACTTACATGGCTCACAGAAATGTCAGAGCAAACATAAATAAACCAAATAAAACATCATATATGTAAAAATATGTCAGAATTTTGAAGCTGTACATATTTCATTCCAAAGTTATCATAGAATACTTTGAATGATGAGATATATATTATATATATTTGTTTTATATATATGTATGTGTATGTAATATATGAACAAGTATATATCTTTAAATTCGTATCTACTGTTTATATTAGATTTAAAGGTTTAATAAGAATATGCTTCAGTTGTTGAGTCTCATAAGACAACCTCTATAATGGGTATAGGTAATGTGGTAGAATAGATGTGAAACTAGAACTTTGTAATGCCATGATTAAAGAACCTGCTTCCAATAACCACATCATAGGAAACTGTGTCCTTTATACTCCACCGAAATAACATCTTTGATTTGATTTGGGTCACTGCCCTATGTAGGGGGATAGTGTAGATCACTATGTTGCAGAGAAGTCAGTCCTGTATAAATAAATACATACATAAATAAATAAGAATACCACAGCATTGTTCATTTATAGAAATTATATAATAATAAGAAGAAGGCATGGGAGAAACTGAAGAGTAGAAAGAAAAGGAGGAGGATAAGAAGAATAAAAGATTAATTCTAAGATGTGTATTGAAATCAGAGGATTTGTGCAAGGTACTTTTATTCATTATGTCTAATTCTCCAAAGTCCTGTATATATTATTACCCCTTATTTAGGAGTGAAGAAATTGAGGCTTAGAAAGATTAATCATTGTGCCCCAAATCAAAAGTAGTTCAGCTGGATCATGGTACCAGGTCTACGGGTCTCCAACATTGACTGGCTTTTTCTCCCCCTCTAATGATGGGGAGAAAATACAATCAGTTTAGTAATCCACAAATTAAAAGTAGGTGGTTGCTTATGTGATAGGATTATTCTTTTGTTCCAAATTGCCCTTTTTGCAGTCCCTCTGTGGGCCTGAAATACTCATTCCTAGGTATATTCTCTTGAACTGCAGAACAGTTTTTCAAACTCTCCTATTAAATACAAACAATTTACTGTAAATAGTTTTATTTTAACTCATGTGTGCCAATCAGCATGTTTCATTAAGAAGAAAAAAAAAATACAGGGCAGTTTGATTGTGTGGAGACCAGAAAAAAGGTGGGAAGATACAAAAGGTCTGGCAAATCAGGTTCACACTCTAGTAAATGAGCTATTTTGTAGCCCTTAAATACAAATGAGATCTCACTGGTAGAAAACGGATTCTTCCTAATAGTTTATCCTTAGAAATATTCCAGTTTTCCTTAAGGGATTAAAAAAACCGATTCAGTGAAACAGAAGTGAAATACAGTTATACTCTGTGTAGGAAAAGACAATGGAAGGAACCTTATCTTTTTCTGTGAAAGACCTACCTCATAATGGCAATAGACTGGAGATGTTGCTTAGTTAAAATGTCTTCCTGGGGAATTGAAGGAGGCACACTTTAGCCAATAACACTCTCCTTTCTGAGAATACAACCAAACCTTAGAACAAACAAGTGGCATCAACTGGCTATATGATATACAATGGCTGTAAGACATAATGCCTAAGGGGGCATTATAGCTAAGAAGTTGAGATCCTGGTGTTTGGAGTCAACTACTTGTGTTAGCCCCCCAATTCTAACTTTTTATAACCATGTCATTGTGAATGACCGACTCCTTGTCACAAGAATTTTCTTCAGCTGTGAAATGGAGACATGAATAGCATTGTTATAAGGTCTAATTCAGCAGTATGTATAAATAACTTATCGCAAAATTAGGCACATATGTGTCTCATTAAATGATGGGTTTTATTATCATCTTCATCATAATCACCATCATCCATTTTTCCTTACAAGATTCGCATTTAGCAAATCAATATTGGAAGATTTGAGGTTGACTGTTTTTAGTGAAAGACCCTAGGGATTAACTATGTGAAATACACACTTGCTGAAGTCAAGGATATTCACAGGTTTCAGGAAAGGTGGTTCCTTTTTCCCCTTTCCCCACAAATATCAACTGCACAGCATTTGGTGATCCTACATAAATCTGATTGGCCTTAATGGCACATTGATGTTGTCCATGTTATATTGATTGGAAACACCAGCTCAATAAAACACTCCAACGAGGTATTTTGGCACTTATGAATTTATATACTGCCTCAAGTTCAGAGCTCTGATCCTTGCTAACTTTTAACATATTCTATTCCATCACTTTGGAGCCAGAATATAATACATATATTTTTTCAAGTGAACACATTTACCCTGGCTGAGAGGCCAAGTAGCTTATAATAAAAATATTTACTGTTTCCGTCTTGATAAATTGGGAATGTAGCTTTTTCAAGCTAGTTTTGTACATGAGAATGAATAGCTTTTAGTAGTTGTCAGTATTGACTATTGTTATACTTTGCATCCACAGTAAAAATTTGTCAAGAACAACATAAAACTGTACATGTCTATGGTTCTATCCAACATTCTCATCTTTAATTTGTGGTAATCAAACCCCAAGGCCTAGAAGTGTGACAGCCATACTGCTGCTATTCTGTGTTCCTGTCCTTTTAGCTAGGTTTTTTCTCTTTTTTTCTTTTTTTATAAATGATAATTTCTTTTTTATCTGCCCTTTCTCTTCTAGAGAAGCAACACTCTCTCTGCTTATGCTTACCATATTTTCCTCTAGTTTCAATGAACAGCTATCTAATTTTCCCAGTGACTCAGGATCTGAGCTTTTGTGTCAGTCAGACATGGAAGGAGATACATAATGTTTCCCGCTTCCTTTTTCTCTAGCAGTCTGTTTCCTGAATTAGATCTGCGGTAGACAGATTATACTTATAGGTAGTGGGTGTTCCTCAAGTATTGTAGAAACCATTTATCTAGCAAGGATTGTTTTCAGTTTTTATATGCATTTAAGTGACAAAATGAAGAAGTTCCAGTAAAGGCTTTAGCCAAATACTTTTTTGAACCAGAAAACTGATAGGGTTTCAGTATTGACTTTGAAATTAGATAAAAATAAATTTAATAATAACCATTATACTGACAGATATAATTTCTGACAGAAAAAGAAAGAAAAAGGAAGGCATTAGTTATATTTATCAAAATTAAGAGGATGGGGGCTTCCCTGGTAGCGCAGTGGTTGAGAGTCCACCTGCCGATGCAGGGGACACAGGTTCGTGCCCCGGTCCAGGAAAATCCCACATGCCGTGGAGCGGCTGGGCCTGTGGGCCATGGCCACTGAGACGGCGCGTCCGGAGCCTGTGCTCCACAATGGGAGAAGCCACAACAGAGAGAGGCCTGCGTACCGCAAAAAAAAAAAAAAAAAAAAAAAAAAATGAGAGGATGAGAAGAACAGTGAAGTATACATTAAGATAAAAAAAGATGACAGATTCAAGGGCAAATGTATTAATTAAAGCAATAATTCTGATTGGCTTAAATTTCACTATTAGAAGACAGATTGGACTAGAAACAAAGTCTAAATGTATGGTACTTTTAAGAGATTGTCTAAAACAGAAAACACAGGGAAACTAAAATGAGATGATGATCACAAACATGCCAGGAAAGCATGTGAATCAGGAAAACAATATTAATGTTAAGAAGTATGCACAATCAAGAAGCATAAATTAGACAGATAATTTCCACTCATGATATTCAAATATAAAGCAAAAAATAGATGAATTTTGCAATAAACAACACAAGTTAACTATCGTCATCTATAGAATATTGAAACTATAAAAATATGTCTAAAGGAAAATTTTAAAACGAAATAACTAGGCAATTTTTTAAATGAAAAATATAAATTGCCAATAAAACAAATATTTAATTTTCCTACCAATCAAATGCATTCTAGTTTATTATGAAGCCTCTTAGTGCTTGTCAAGTAGTCTCTTTCAAGCTGACAGATGGTAGATTAATTTTATAACTTTTTTGGAAGGCAATTTTGCATTATATATAAAAATCACAAATCCTTTGGCCATGATATTCTTAGAAAGATTTATATTCAGATTTGTTGAGCATATCATTATTCAAAAGTCCATAAAGTTGGAAACAATTCAAATGTATCACAATATGGGAGCTTAAATATAAATGGTAATAATGTTATCTAGTATTTAAATAGTATGTATCATGTTGCAGGCATTGTTTAAATCACTCTACATATGTAAAACCATCTAATTAGAAAAACAATCCTATGAAGTAGGTATTGTTTTTATTCCCAGTTTTCTTGTATGAGAACTGAGAGAATGGGAAGTTAATGAATTTGCTCAAGTTCACATGTCAATAATGGTAAAGCAGTGGTTAAAGCTCAGGGAATCCAACCCTGAGGCTCAGGTTCATAGTCTCTATGCTATAAAGATTTTCAAATGAGAGCATCCATTATTAAAGAATAATTTGTATCCATAAAAAGTATGATTTTTAAGAGTTTTTTAAATAATATGAGAAAATGTCTATGATATTGGTAAGTAAAATAAAATTTTACTTTGCAAGATATATGAATACATAAAACCAAGACAGGATGATTTATACAAAAGGTATTGCCAGAGAGGAAGGAATAGATTATTCATAATGGTTTTATATCTTATGAATTTCTAAAATAAACGTATTTTAATAAAAATACACAATAATTGTGGCAGTAAATTATCAGTATTTTGTACCATATCCTGTCTACTATATGGTATCTTTATCATCTAGTAATATTGATATACTGAACAAATAAGCAGCACCAGAAGTTCCCGGAACAGTGCCTATAAAGTATATATTTATTCTTATTGATGAATTCTTATTCAAAACTATTAAAAAAAATTGTGTGGCAGACTGGTGGCATCAAGTCACAGTCTAAATCTGAATAACAAGTTACAGCTGACTGTGAGGGTGGACACAGAAGTAAAAATAATATACATTCTTTCTAAAAAGAAAGAAAACTAAAAAAAAAATCTTGCTGAACTTAGATGTAACAACAACAACAAAAAGATTTCCAGGACTTTTAGGCATACCACAAAATTAACCTGCATAAAAAAATAACATATCTCAGTTTTTCTACTTCAACACACTTTGTCATATTTCACAGTTCCAAGATATTCTTCCAAAATGTTGACGCATTGATCTTTGTTCTTCCTCTTCCTCCCTCTGTTTATTTTTTAATGCAAAATGCAGAAATTAGAGGAAGAGGAATAAAACCATTTGCCAGAGAGCCCCAGGCCTTTAACTTTCTCCTTGCCATCCCCCAGGGTAAAATGGTTTTGTACAACAAACACAAGAACCTAACTCTTGATTGAACTTTTTCAGAACCGATTCAAAAATGTCAAATAAAGGAGTCAGAAAAGAAACAATTCATATAATAGATGAGCAGAAAAATAAGCCTCATATTCAGTAGGGTGGTTTGGTAAATATTTAGAATTTGGAATAAGGCCATGAGACATGAGTAGACTTCAAAACACACAGTTTTAAAAGGAATGTGTTAATGAGTATTTGGGGTGAGTGAAGGAATAATAGGAGTCTATTCTTTCTGTCTAGAGATAAAATGTACTTATTATTTGGTCCTCTGCCCATATTTATACTAAACCCTAATTCTCAGCCTAGAAGGCTTCATTGCCAGGGTTATTGTTCAAAACGCAGCATGGATCCTGGCACTCTGCATAAAACCTGAGATATTTCCTCCATTTTCTTCTGGTGAGGTTGAGATCCATGACGATGGCATCCAAAACCATTTATAACCCAATATCAACTGCATTAACTACACCCCTTTCTGACTCAATCCGTCTTGCTAGAAAAAATTCTCAACATTCCAAACCAAATTCTTTCAAACTTCTGTTTTTGCACATCTTATTCAATCTACTTAGTCCCTACACCTCACCTGGTACTGAGATTTCCCTTTTTTTTTTTCTCTATTTACAATTTTGGCTATAACTGTGCATGAAAAATATTTATATCTGTGAGTTCCTCAAGGAAAGAAACCATAACTTTTTCATTATCATATTTTTAGCACTCAGCACAGTGTCAGGCCCAAACAGTTAATAGATATTGATGGAATTAAGAATGAAATGAGGCATGCATTTGTTGGCAGACAATATTAAAATGAAGCAGGTGCAGTTGTTAAAAATCTGCATTTCATTTCTAAATAGCTCAGAAGTGAATACATAATTTTTCCTAAATTTCTAGAAAAGAAAGTTTGTTTTTCAAAAAGCTCCTCATAAAATCTGTCTCTTTCTGCAAAAACCTAAGGACTATTTTGATAATCTGGCTGTGAGTGAGTCACCAGCTAAACCAAGATGATTCACAATCTGAAAGGAGCTCAGAGGGAACATGGAAACAGCCTGGAACCCCCTTGCTCATCCATCCATCGATTATCAGTTTGGATGATGACTGAAGTTAACCAGGCAATATGATCTGGGTTTTTTTGTTTTGTTTGTTTGTCTTTTTGTTTTTGCTTTCTGAAAAATGTGTCTTCCCATCACATCCCTACAGCATTATGTGTTTGGTTATAACTCCCTACCTTCCTCTTGTATATGCTCTGGTATTGTGCATTCCTGTGATGTCTTCAGAGCTCCTAATGACATTGCTGGCACCCATACTCTGACCACACACCCCCTCTTAATAGAGTTTTTCAGTAATTTGTGATTTTCGGAATAAATCAGTTCATATGCATTTTTTAATTGGTTCTCAAGTGCATAAGTCTGAGTTATTATAGATCCTTAGTTAATAAAACACTCATCACTGGCTTGCATTAGGTCTCTCTTATTCCATTTATTAACTTATTCATTTCTTTTATACTCCTTACTCTTATCCCATGTGCAACCATACTTACGTGTTTAGTGTGCTTGATTTTGTTCACATGTGTTCTTATAAAATAATATCATGGTGTGTGTTTTTATACATTCATTCTGTTTATTATTTCACTCAGCATTATGCTTTTTCCATGTTGCTGTGTATGCATTTAGTATACTCATTTTACTGCTATGTAGTATTCCACAGCAGATACCTACTATGTTTTATTTATCATTCCCTGAGTGATGGCTATCTAAATTACCTCCAGCTCTTGTCTTTGTAAACAACACTGTGATGAACATCCTTATATGACTGTGTTCTTTTGCAAACATTTCTCTGGGATATACTTCCGGAAAGGAGATTGTTGCATCAGATCATATGTATACATACATGCTGAATTTGACTAAGCCCTGCCAGATTGCTCTTCAGAATGGCTGCACCAGTCTACACTCACCTTGGTAGTATTGGGTTGGCCAAAAAGTTCGTTTGGGTTTTTCCATAAGATGTTACGGAAAAACCTGAATGAACTTTTTGACCAACCCCATACAGGTGTCTACATGCCCACCAACACTTGGCAGATACACTCTCTAATCTTTGCCAACTTGCTAGGTGAGACAGATATCTTGCTGTTTTAATTTTCTGATGAAATTGAGTATCTATTGACATGCTTTCTTGTCTTTGGGCTTTTCTATAAAGTGCCTCTTCATGTTCTTTGTTCATTTTTCTATTTGGATCCCTGTTATTTTCTTTTTCATAACCTGGCAAATTTTATAGTTTATCCATTATTGTTTTTTAATTAGAAATTTCAGGTACCTTCTCTTAATCTTACGTTTATTAGAATTACTCTTTTGTCCTTCACTCAGAATTAATTTTGGTGTTATCTTTATTTCATTTATAATTTGTACTCTTGTAGTTTTATATAAAAATATATTTTCCCTTGTGGTTATCTGTTAAGTTTTTAGATTTGCCTTTGATTTTTCTATCCTTACAGATAGGGTTCAGTTTTATTTTCTCCTTAGTGAAGCTATTTTCCCAGTGCCATCTGTTAAATTGTTTGTCCTTTACCAATTGTTTGTGGTTTCATTTTAATCACAGAGCGTTAAGTTCCCAAATAGGTAAGAAACTCCTTTTGAAGTAACTATTCTATTGCATATGTTTATTTAAGTCCTACTGTGTCATTAACATATTGTTTTTATTAATAAGACTTTGAATATGTATTTTACCATAAAGCTTTCTTTTCTCCATTTTCAAAGTTAAATAAGCTCTCTATGTCCTTAATTCTTCAATACAAATTTTTTAATGAATTTGTTAAGCTCTCCCCCAAAATCCACCAGAATCATTGATTTTGATTCACAAAATCATTGATTTTGTGAAAGACTGAATATAAAAATAATGTCCAGATCATATATAAAAATAGAATTCTGACCCATAATCTGCAGTAACCAGCCCAGGAAATGAATCCATTATCTACAGTAATCAGCCCAAGAAGCCAGCCTATTATCTATAAGTTAGATTTATGAGAAGTCAGACCACTATGTCTAGTAAACAATCAAGGAAACCAAACAATAACTCCTGGAACAATAGGCCCAAAACAGCCAGGACTTGATTAATAACTGATAACTTCCCTAATTTTTGTTTCCACTTCCAACTTAGGACCAACCAGAGAAAGTCAAACGTGCACCCCTAACCAATCACATAAGAGCTGCTTCTATTTAGCCTGCCTGCAGTTTCTCCACATCACCAGCCTCTAATTAGGGCACACCTAAACCTTCCCTTATAAAGCTTTCTCACTCTTCTGCCTGCCTTTGTTTTGAGTCTGCGGAAAGGCAAGGGAGGGTGGTGGCTAACTCCCTTGGTATAGCAAGCTCTATAAGGCAAAAATAGCTTTTGCCTATTTTAATTTGGTAGGCTTGTTTATTTCCTCATTTCATGTAATGTATGAATTAACCTGGAGAAAATGAATGATTTATAATGAGCTGTTCCACCCAAGAACATGGACTACATTTCCATTTCTTCAGAATATATTTTATTTGCATTGTTTTTAAGTAATCTTTGTAGAGGTATAATCTTTATCAGGTTGATAACTTACATTATTCATTCTGTTTAACTCTGTTTTTCTGCTTAATCTATCACTTCATTAAAGGGAAGTTCTAGAATTTCTAGACCCAACTGTTGAGTATTTCTCTTCAATTCTGGCTGCTATCCATTTGATGCTATATTTTGGGTTTATATCAATATATGGCCTAGAGGGCTGTATATTCTTGCTATATTTTCCATTTAGCAGTGTATTGCTGTCTCTCATGTTATTTTTTGCCTTGATTTCTATTTTACCGGATGTTAAAATGCCATTACAATTTCCTTCTTTCTTTTTTCCTTTCTTGCTCTTTCTCTCCCTTCTTTCTTTTTCTTCCTGCCTTCCTTCCTTCCTTTCCCAGTTGCCTGGTATAAATGTTTTCTTCTCTTTATATTTCCTTCTAATGGAATATATTTTTTGTTAAGATTTCTTAGATTTTATTTTAAATCAAATTGAAATTCTCTGATGTCTATTGTGAACTTTATATTTACTGAAGTTACTGACATATTAGAAATTCTTTGCCATTTTATTTCATGAATTCAATTTCTTGTACTTTTTTATACATTCTTTTCTCCTTTCCTCCATTTGCTTACATTATATTTTCTGCTAATGTAAAAATGGTATTTTCTATTTCTTATGTTAAGTGCTGTTTACTTACTATCTGTAATCATATTTATTAAGCCATCTCGATTTCTTACATTCATCAATGAGTATGTCCTCCCCTAATAAGACTGGTACTTTAACTTAATCTGATATCCCTGTTGCCCTACCCTTTTACCTCAGCTTGTGTTAATATTGTCTAAGCTTGTGTTAATATTGTCTAAAGACTTAGTTCTGGATGTTTGATGCTGATTTTTTTCTTTTATTTTACCCTTGACTTTTTAAACAATAGTAAACTTTCTGAAGTTATTTTATTGGCCTTACTTTCATACCTCTTGCAGTATTCTGCTGAATTTATTTCTCTTAATTGAATCTTCTTCCAGGAATTTTTTTCAAAGCAGATTTGTTTACAAAATTTCTGAGAATTTTTTAAAATTATGCTCTCTTATTATTATAAAAATTGATTATCCTAGACTTCATGTGTTAATTTTTTTCTTTTGCTTTTGTCTAGCATTCATTTAGTATACACATATATTATTATAATTAGTTTCCCAGTGGTGTGTTGAGTTTGCTTGTGTTTTGAAGTGGCTGTAATGCTAGTCTGCCCAGCATCTGTATCGCCCTTGGCCAAGGGATTGGGTGTCCATAGTGGTTATACCCAGTGGTGGGCATATGGCCCAGCATGTGCCAGTCAAGTTATTTCTCCCATGTTTACCTTATTTTTTTCCAGCTTTATTGAGATATTGTTGACATATAACATATATAAGTTTAAGGTGAGCAATATGATGATTTGATCATGTGTATACTGCAAAGTGATTACCACAATTGAATCTGAGTCACTCTAAAACAGAGTTCCTCTGCCAAGTTTATGATTAAGAGCTCTATCCAAAAAAGTTATTCTCTTTCTGGTAGTGAACCTGTTCTCCTCAAGATTGAGGAGTATAAAAGAAAAGGGGGGATTGAAACCATATACAAGCCCCAGGGTCCCAATCTTTTGAAGCAAAAATCTTTGGCTTAAGTCTCCCAGGCCTCCCCAGAGTCTCAAAAGCCTGTCTCAAGAGTTAATGATTAAGGAAATTTGAAGATGTAGAAACAAAAAATAGATGTTGGGCTGGAAAACTGGTAATAATTTAGACTATAAATCTGCCACATAGGAGAATCACTGAACTCCCAGTTCCCTTAAAGACATAGATAAAGGCCTGACACACATTCCTAAGTTGTTTTTATAGAAAGCAGGCCCCTACCAGATGAAAACTATTTACTGCAAAGACATAGACCCCAGACCAGTTGAAACCAGAAGGTTGATGATGCTCAAAACTTCACCTGAGAATTGAGCACAAGCTGATCAGGTACTCTGTGGTGCTCACCCTCACACTGCCTTTAAAACCTCTTCCCTGAAAGTCCTTAGGAAGTTTGGGTCTTTTGATCATGAGCTGCCTGTTCTCCTTTTTTTTTTTTTTTGTGGTTCGCGGGCCTCTCACTGCTGTGGCCTCTCCTGTTGCGGAGCACAGGCTCCGGACGCGCAGGCTCAGCGGCCACGGCTCACGGGCCCAGCCGCTCCGCGGCATGTGGGATCCTCCCGGACCGGGGCACGAACCCGTATCCCCCGCACCGGCAGGCGGACTCCCAACCACTGCGCCACCAGGGAAGCCCCTGTTCTCCTTTTTTGACACCCTGTAATAAATGCTGTATTTTCCTTCACCAAAACCTGGTATCAGTAGAGTGACTTTGCTGTGTATGTGGGTGAGCAGACCCAACTCCAGGTTCTGTAACACAATAAGGTTAATTAACACCTCCATCCTGTCACATAATTACCTTTGTGTGTGTGTGTGTGTGTGTGTGTGTGTGTGTGTGTGTGTATGTGCGCGCGCGTGCACGCACGTGTGGTAATAGCAATTAAGTTCTACTCTCAACAGTTTTCAAGTATATAATACAGTATTATTAATTATAGTCACCATGGTGTACTCGGTCAGAATGCAGCCAAGTAATGCTAAGTAACTTATCTTTAATACCTATAGCAGTGAGACTAAAATATTTCCAGTTTCTAGGACCTGATTCTATAATAACAAACACTGAAGGATATCAAAAAGTAAAAACTGATATGTACACACATAAAACATGCATTTATTGGTAGGATATTTCCCATTATATAGCATTCTGTATATGGTATTTTTGTGTCTGTAACAGTAATTTGTAATTTTATGCACTTTACACCTTACCAGGGTCATTCTAATTACATTTCTTCTTTAATTCTCACAGGAATATGATGTGGGTGTTTTCATTATTCTTACATGAAAGAGGGGAAATTTATTCAGAGAGATTAATTAATGTCCCAAAGCTAATAAGAGGTGGCGTTGGGACTCTTATCACCTCCTCTAGTCCAACATCCAAACTCAGTTGTATTAGGGAAATTCAAAATACTAATGACTAGTATGCTTGATAAATATGAGACGTTCTTTCTCCTGGGTCTTCTTCTATCAGTAATGTATAATTATAAATATAATGTTGGTGGTGTATGCTTTTACAATAAGTCCAATTGAGTATTAAAATCCACGGAAAGTGTGAATTGATAACTGTTATGAAAGATGTTGGATTAGCCAGATCATATCATTCTTTATATCTGTACCATTTCCTAGTGTCTAATCTTAGCAACACTCTTTAGCTTTTCTAAATATCTATGTTGTCATCTGTAAAATGGGGCTATTCATAGTACTTACATTAGGGATATTAATAGCATTTATGTAGAACAGGGTCAAGCATATAGTAAGCCCTCAAAAATGGGTTAGTTGATGCTTTTAGTAGTAGTCGTAGCTTCCTTCTCATAGTTTTCACCACCACCAAAACATCATTCTGCCTGGTTGAGTAACAGAGAAGTTAAAGCTGGGCTTTCATAATTCATCTGGGAATCATTTACCAAGTGTTAAAAAACAAAAAGCCTATGAGTGCAGTTTCATTAAAATAAACTAGATAAAATAATAAATTCATTAGAATCATGTTATTGAATAATGTTTTATTTTATTTTTGAATGTGTCAATTTTGAATGTATTGTTCAAAAGACATACTTTCTAGTAGGTATCCACTCTTGCACATCCACTTTTTGATGGTAACAAGATACAATGTAAGCCAGATTTTTCAGAACTTTATTTTTTTGACTTTTACATGTAAAATTTTAAGACAGTTTATGTTTAAAATGTAAAGATGAGTCATTAGTTTGCACTCACCATGGGTACTAATATGATAAGCAATGTTCTTTATAGAAAATTTACCTACAATGCCCAACCTATATAATAGCAAGAAGAGTTATAACTGAAAATTGGGAGCCACTTATTCAAAAGCCACATCACAGTTTGTCACAAAGCATAACACCTTTGGGCTGCAGCTTTTTTAGATGGATATATAATACCTCACTTGTTTTAAAGTTTTTCTTTCCTAAAAATATCCAGAGGCATCAATTCACATTGTAAACTAATGGTGACAGTTTTGTTCTAAATCCCTGAGGAAAAAACATTTCAGAATGTTGGCCAGGATTCAGTTTTTTTTTTTTTTTTTTTTTAATCTTCTACCTAGGAACCATTTGAAAAATGGTGCTTCTAATGACATAGATGCAGATCTTGCAACATGAAGTTGTTTGCTGTCCTTTCAAAGGCAAAGCTTTATTTACACCCTGAAAATTCAAAGGCATTTGGAAATCTCTTGATTGACTTGGGCATTTATTTGACTCTGCATCAAACAAATAACCAATCCAAAACAACCAGGCTTTCTGGGCTGCCAGTCTTCACCTCTGAGGTGAAATCTCAGTCAATAAAAGGCTCGTGTTAGAAACTGTGAGTGACATTTAACTAAGGGGTGCAAAATATATGGCTGTATTTTTGACACTATTCCTCCCACACAACTGTCAGCAAGTCTAAATTAACACTGGAAGTTCTATAGGCTTCAATGATGGATGAACATATTTAAGCCACATCAGAGAACCACAGAAGTAATGAGCTTTGCAGTTTGTTCAGACACCTATATATTTGTGTTATCTTTTAAAATTTTGCTTAGCCATCTTCCTGTGTCACTACTGACACTGCGATAAAATTCATACATGTTTATCAGATGAAATATGCTACACATTCCCCTAAGAAAGGGTATCAAGTTGTTGCTGTCATAAAACGAACATCCTTTATACCAAATCAGTAATTTTTTGTAAACCAAAAGCAAAATGTAACCACCTGGCATGTGTTCAATGTATTAGATAATATAATGTTTATATTATTTCTATAAATCATTTCAGATGTAATCTATAGGGCTTTATTTCCTTTCATGTCCTCTCCTCCTTACTTTTCCTCAGACATTCAGAAGTTGAAGATGTGAGGAACTAATTACCAGGTTAATGTTGAGACTTGGCAAGGAATGCTTCTGTAAAATGCAAACTCATTCTTAATCATATCATCTGGCCACACAGTGCCGTGCACATTCTACTGGTTTTAGAGCACATATTTCCATGTACCCTACTGAACCCTCTTTTTCTGAAAGAAAAAGACAAAAGGTGTTACGCTTTGTGACAAACTATGATGTAGCTTTTAAATGGTTCCATTTTGCTTTAGATGGCAAAAACAGGTAGATAGCTATATTTGGCACATGGACCATAGTTTACTGACATCTATTTAGATAGTTATAAAAACTAATGTACATTCAGGAACCAGTCAAGCCCTCTATTATTTGTTGGTCATTGAAAAATAAAACATAATGAAACGATGCTATAATTTTATTAATATTAAAGAGTGAAGTTCATATAACAGATGAAACCATTAGCTTTCTGACTTAATGTCTACACATATAATAGGAAAAAATAATGCCAGAAATTTTCTGTGCTTTTGTGAAGTCTTAGAAAATGAGAAAAGCAAAAATGACCTTCAGTTTTAGTCCTTTCAAAAGTCACTGTTCAGGGCTTCCCTGGTGGCGCAGTGGTTGGGAGTCCGCCTGCCGATGCGGGGGGCGCGGGTTCGTGCCCCGGTCCGGGAGGATCCCACGTGCCGCTGAGTGTCTGGGCCCGTGAGCCGTGGCCGCTGGGCCTGGGCATCCGGAGCCTGTGCTCCGCGATGGGAGAGGCCGCGACAGTGAGAGGCCCACAAAAAAAAAAAAAAAAAAAAAAAGTCACTGTTCAGTTGTCAATAACAATGTGCTCAGTCTGCTCTGAAAAGGCTTGTATCATATAAGTGATAAACGCTGTTATGAAAAAAATTCTGTTCATGATGAAGCAATTTCTGCTTCTCTAGGATGATGTAAACCAAGTAAAATGTGCATATATATTCAACTGTGTGATAATTGATATTCGTGCAGTTGTTTTAACTTGCCCGATATTTTTATTCTTCAAAGCAGATTTTAAGAGTTTAGATACAAAGATTTGAACATTGTCTTTTCATATTTCACTTTCATTTAAATGGACTTTGAAATTGTATTTCTACCATGTGGACCACAGCAAGTTGATGTAAGGCAATTCTTACCAAAAAAAAAAGTATTTAAGATCAGAAAATTATAAAAAGAATTATATATTTGCTTTCTGAGGATTAGGAAGTTAAACACAATAGGCAGTTTGTTTTTTATGGTTGATTCATTATTATCTTCTACTGGAAAAGTATGGCTGTAAGATGAAACCTATTCAATTCTGGGGTTAACCAAGCAGATGTTTGGCCGAACCATATTTACCCTGGTCAGTTATTACTAGAAAAAAAAAAAAAGCCCCAGATGTTGTAGAAGCTTACTTCAGAAATTTTGAATCAAATTCCTTAACACCTGTTTAATCCTGGATCCATTTTCAGATCCTAAGCCCAAGTCATGAATCTGAATGCTAGGATGTTTGTTGATTAATATTAATATTTGAAAATTTAATTTGTCAAAAAGTTAAATCGTTATTACTTATATGGAAAATATCCAGTATATCTAAAATTTTATTAAATCTAGTAGGATCAAGAATTGCAGCAAATCAATTACTATTTTTATATCTGATATTTTTCCCTTGTGATAAAAATGTATGTTTGTATTACAAATGAGATAAGAAGTGTATTTAATGAGGCCGGGCTGTTAGTGTTTTCATTGAAAGGGACTGTGCCAAGTGCTTTTCTTTTTTTAAAAACAATGATTCCCGTATTCGTGATAGACACTGAAGAGTATGAAAAAGGTAGTAATTAAGGTATTTTTATCCAACATATTCATTCTAGTAAGCTGTTGAAATAGGTTAGGGGAATGATTAACTTTTTTTTTTAATACTTAAGACAAATTAAATTCTTAGGCTGAGGGTTAGGGGTAGAAATAGGTCAGAGTTTCCTAGATAGCTTTCTCATAGATTTAACTGAAAAAGTACAAGTAATAGATAAACTTGGAAATGTTGCTAGTCATTATCGCATCCTTAGAGGAAGTTCATGTGATGGTAAGCAGCAGATCCATATCATTAGTGAGACTCTTCCCCCCCAAAATAAAGCAGTCATTGAAACTTTTAAAAACCCTAATCATGGCACAGTCCTATAGACCTAGCCTAGTACATGTTAATGTAATTGATGGTTTATTGGGAGAGTTAGTAATTTACAAGAGGATGAGAGGCTATTATAATTGAATTTTAGTAAAGAGCTCCCAGTTTTTTTACTGCAGAAACTAGTTAGTTGTTCATGACATCCATTTCCCTTTGCCAGGGGGCACACACCTAGACTTATTTTTCAGGCCTTCTTTTATTTAAATATTACTATGACTGAATTCTAGCCAAGAGAATGTGTGTGGGTTTGACATGCACCACTGTCAAACCTGGCCCTTAAAACCTCTCAAGTGATCCTTCTCTCTCTCCTATCTCACTCTCATCCCTTTGTGCCAACTAATATTGATGTCCCAGGTTACCTTGCAGCCACATGTTAAATAGAGCAGAGCCCCCTTTTGGGGATCTTGCATGACTGCATGGAATTGGCAGCAGCTTACTTTTTTCTCACCCCCCCCCACCTCAGTTGTACTTACAGTATGAGCAAGACAAAAAAACTACAGTCAAACTACCAGGATTGGACATTGACACTAAAAGCAAAGACAACAAAAGGAAAAATAAACAAGTGGAACTAAATCAAACTAAAGACCTTTGGACAGCAAAGGAAACCATGAACAAAATGATAAGGCAACCTACAGAATGTGAAAAACTACTTGCAAATCATATATCTGATAAGGGGTTAATATCCAAAATATATAAAGAACTCATCCAACTCAACAGCAAAAACAAACAAACAAAACAATAATAACAAAAAATAATTTAAAAATGGGCAGAGGATCTAAATAGACATTTTTCCAAAGAAGGCATACAGATGGTCAAAAAGTATGGGTACTCAGCATCACTAATCATCAGGGAAATGCAAATACAAACCTACAGTTGGTAGACTGGTTCTTATACCAAAAAAAACCCAAGGAATTACCAGTAATGGTGAGCATATGAAGAAAAAGGAACCCATGTGTGCTGTTGGTGTGAATGTAAATTGGTGCCACCACTACAAAAAAACAATATGGAGCTTCCTCAAAAAATTAAAAATAAAACTATCATATAATCCAGCAGTTCCACTTCTGGGTAACAAAGAAAACAAAGACATTAACTCAAAAAGATGTATGCACCCCCATGTTTGTTACAGCATTATTTACAATAGCCAAGATATGGAAACAACCGAATTGCCCACCGATGCATGGATGAATGAAAAACATGTGAATAATAATGGAATATTATTCAGCCATTAAAGAAGGAAATCCTGCCATTCATGACAGCATGGATCATCCTTGAGGGCATTATGCTAGTGAAATAAGACAATCAGAAAAAGACAAACACCTCATTACCTCATTTATATGTGGAATCTAAAAAAACCAAACTTACAGATACAGAAAACAGATTGATGGTTGCCAGAGGTGGAGGATACGGTTGCAGAAAATGGGTGCAGGTGGTCAAAAGATAAAAACTTCTAGTTATAAGATAAATAGGTTCTGGTGAATGTAATGTACGACATGGTGACTATAGTTAACAATATTGTATCACATATTTGAAAGTTTCTAATTGAGCAAATCTTAAAAGTACACATTACAAAAAAAATAATTTATAACTGTGAGGTAATGGATGTCAACTAAACTTACTAACTTTTGCAGTATGTACATATATCAAATTATTATGTTGTGCACCTTGGACAATACAATGTTATATGTCAATTATATCTCAATAAAACTGAAAAAAAACCCACAATAGGATGGATAAATCCATGGTTTGACATAAGATGAAGCATGGGACCTTCTAAATACTTATAGAAGCAGTATGTTCTTTAGTTATTTTACAACAGAAATTATAAAAGTAATAACTGCTCATTTTTTTAAAGAATCAGTACAGACCAGAATAAAGAATAGTATTTTTAATGTCATTTGAAACCTACTATCTAAGCTATCCATGATTAACAATAGATAAATACCATTTCAGACACTTTTCCATACATACATACATATATAACTAGTTTAAATAGATAGGTTGATAAAGAGAAATATCCCAGTCTTAAAAAAAGGAAAAGAAATCAGGATTTGGGAGATATTACAGCAGGTAGTAACGCTACAGTAACAAATACATCTAGAGTCTGAGATTTGAATACTGACCTGCCCACTATGGTTGTCAAGATTCAAAATCTCTCTGAGCCATCATTTCTTCAACAACAAAAGAAAAATAGTAATGCTTTTTCAGAAAATTGCTGTGGAGATTAAATGAAATGCTACATGAAAATACTAAACAATATCTAGTATATTGTGCTCAACTGATATTAATTTTCTTCCATTAAAGAAACAAATCTAATTAGTTCTTTTTATTACATAGAATAGTTTCTCTTTTTTAATTTTATTTTTGCTAATTTAAAGTGCTATCATTTTAGCATTAGTTTTCCATATTTCAACATTATCAACTAAATAAGTCGCAAAATCAAACAGTTATTCTCACCTAGAACTGACAGGAACAATAAAAGTTCTTTGGTTAAAATTGGTTGTATAATTATAGTTTGACTAGTAATCAATATAGATGAAAAATTTCCTTCTTCATTTCTATATCAGTAATTCTCATCAAATATTAGCAGGTTTTGAGCATTAACAGAAGTGTTGAATTTGAATGAATTGTTTCTTTTCGGAATTTTCTTAATATTAGCCTCACACAAAGGAGATTGAATTCTGATAAATGATCTCAATCCTTATAGCCAATAATGTAAATTGGATAGGGAAAATAGTTTTAAATGAATAAATTGATGAATAATTCTATGCTTATAGATACATAAAGATGTGGGTTTCTTGAGGGTAGGAGAAGAGGATTAGAGCAAAGAGCAGAGACTATAAGAAGTGAGGGGAGGGCTTCCCTGGTGGCGCAGTGATTGAGAGTCTGCTTGCTGATGCAAGGGACACGGGTTCGTGCCCCGGTCTGGGAGGATCCCACATGCCACGGAGCGGCTGGGCCCGTGAGCCATGGCTGTGCATCCGAAGCCTGTGCTCCGCAGCGGGAGAGACCACAGCAGTGAGAGGCCCGCGTACCACAAAAAAAAAAAAAAAAAAAAAAAAAAAAGAAGTGAGGGGAAAGATGAAGTAGTTTCTCCGTAAGATTTAACTTATGTGCCAGAATATGAGTAACAACTTTTCACAAAATTGTCCTCAGAAGTGTGAATTGCCTTATAAACTAGTTCCTGCAAAATCTCTCATACAAAAAAAAGTAACTGAGGGTACACTCTCAATTACATTATTTTTAACAAGAACTATTGGGAAAAACACATTAGTAATTTAACACAGCTTAGTAATTACTATGAATATGAACTCACAATCATCAGTTTTGAATGAGATTGTATTTCAGTCAGGGGGCTGGCAGAAAATAGATGCCTCCGTCAAAATGGGTAATTTCAGGAGAGTTTAATAAAGATATTATTAACAAAAATTTGGGAAGTTTTGGGGAAAGTCACAATGACTTGCATATAGTATAAGATAAATATTAGCTCCTTTCTGTAAGTTTTGGCTTTTATTCCATCAGTTCCAACTTTGCCCACCTGATGTTTACCTACAGTGACCTCCCTATTTTCTTTCAGCTCAGTACTATTATTACTCAACACCCTAAATGATAGTCTAGTGAAGAACCAGACATGCAGAGAGTTATCTCATTGTTTTGTAAGTGTAGTAATAGAAGCCCATTTGGGAATATGAGAATAGCTGGTCTGACTAATGTCTTCTCAAAAGACACAACACCTCTACTGCACATTGAGTTGAGAAGTATATTCTAGGATAAAAACAGAGAGTGGGTAATTTAGCCAGAGGGAGGAGTGTCTACAGGCATATAGGCATGAAATAACATGTCACAAGTAAAATAAAAGTAGTTCAGTGTTTGTAGGAGTGCTCATAGGTAAGACTGCACAGTTGGGAAGGACATCAAACATGGAACACCACATAGGTCATATGCAGCAGTTGGGTCTTTATCCTGCAGGTAGTGGGAAATCATGAAAGAGTTGTAAACTCAGGAGTTATATGATGATAATTGCACTTCAGAAATCTCCCTCTGGCTGTATAAATCTATATTGCAAAGAAGAGAGGAAAGATTCTATTGCAATAGCTTAAGTGAGCTAAATCAATGTCAATAACATTAGTGATAAAAGGGATCAAAATCTTAGCTGCTGATTTCAGTGGATGGTAATACTATTAAGTAAGATAGAGTTTAAAAGTTGAAGAGGATATTAGAGGAGAGGTGACTATGGATACAGGTTTTGAATGTGCTGAGTATGAGGTAGCTATGGGACATTTGGGTAGAGGTGCATTTCTAGAACTCAAGAGAATAATCTGGGCTGGAGGTATGTAGTAGGAATCCTAAATTTCTTTTGTAATTTTTAAGTGCAGATTCATTCAACGATATTGAATGTTTACTATGTGCTAGGCTAAGCTCCAGTAATAGTGATACAGCATTAAATGAGATAGACTAGGTAAGTGCCCTCTGAAGTTCTCATTTTAAGTAACTATACTTTAAATTTAAAAACAATGTATGTATATACTTCATAAATCAAGCTGTATAAAGTGTATACAATGAAAAAGTATGTCTCTTTCTCATCCCAAGATCCCAGTTTCCTCTTTCAGAGGCAAATATTTGCAGATAAACTCCAATTTCTTTTATTTCAATATAATTTGTCTACAAATATGCATATTCTTATATAATTATTTACGTAACTGAAGTATATTTTACAGTCTTCCATATCTTGCTTTTATTTTTTATTTAACAATTTATCTTTGTCTTTCCACAGCAATATATAAAACTTCCTTGTTTTCAGAACATAATCTATATATGTATATATATGTGTGTGTATGTATATACATGTAATGACAACATATATGTTGTTATTGAGTGAATGCCTTCCTAAGGTAAATACAGCTTGTTTTTGGTCTTTTCCTACTACAAATAATGCTGCAAAAAATATTTATACAGGCACAAGTTTATCAGTAATATACATTCCTGGAGATTAAATTGCTGAGTAAAGGAATGTTTATTTTAAATTTAATACCTAATTTCAAATTATTCTGCAATGAGATCACACTAATTTACACTTCTATCAACCATGAACCTGAACCACTAGACAGTCAATGATACAGTATATGCTGTAACTTCTTTTTCCTTTTTTATATTTTGCTTTTTGAAAAGTGAAAACTTACATCACATTATTATTGCTATTTTTAAATTATGCATTATAATGAACCTTAACCATAAATTTATATGTGTATATATATCATTTATATTTTGTTTTCTTGGAGCTACATCTGTATGTCCTTTCTCAATTTTTAATTGGGTTCTTGACTTTTTCCTCAGTATTTCATAAAATGCTTCGGTGTATTTAAAATATTATCCTTCTGTTAAATGTTTCAAATATATTCTTGTTTTAGAAATTGAAGCTCTGCAAAGTTAAAAAATATACCACACACAAAGTTTTTCTTTATGAGTTCTATGTTTTGTGTAAAGAAATTTCCCACTTCAATATAATTGTTAACAAACTTTCCCAAATATCTTTTTAGCTCTGCGAATACCATTTTTTTAGGATTAAATTCATTCTGATTTTATTTATTTATTTATTTATTTAACATCTTTATTGAGTATAATTGCTTTACAATCATGTGTTAGTTTCTGCTGTATAACAAAGTGAATCAGCTATACATATACATATATACCCATATCTCCTGTCTCTTGCATCTCCCGCCCACCGTCCCTATCCCACTCCTCTAGGTGGACACAAAGCACTAAGCTAATCTCCCTGTGCTGTGCAACTTCTTCCCACTAGCTATCTGTTTTACATTTGGTAGTGTATATATGTCCATGCCACTCTCTCACTTCGTCCCAGCTTACCCTTCCCCTCCCTGTGTCCTTAAGCCCATTCTCTACGTCTGCATCTTTATTCCTGTCCTGCCTCTACATTCTTCAGAATCTTTTTTTTTTTTTTTTTTTTTTTTACATTCCATATATGTGTTAGCATACGGTATTTGTTTTTCTCCTTCTGACTTACTTTACTCAGTATGACAGTCTCTAGGTCCATCCACCTCACTACAAATAACTCAGTTTCATTTCTTTTTATAGCTGAGTAATATTCCATACTATATATCTGCCACATCTTCTTTATCCATTCATCTGTCAATGGCCACTTAGGTTGCTTCCATGTCCTGTCTATTGTAAATAGAGCTGCAGTGAACAATGTGGTACATGACTCTTTTTGAATTACGGTTCTCTCAGGGTATATGCCCAGTAGTGGGATTGCTGGGTCGTATGGTGGTTCTATTTTTAGTTTTTTAAGGAACCTCCATACTGTTCTCCATAGTGGCTGTATCAATTTACATAGTGGCTGTATCAATTTACATTCCCATCAACAGTGCAAGACTTTTCTCCCCACCCTCTCCAGCATTTATTGTTTGTAGATTTTTTGATGATGGCCATTCTGACTGGTGTGAGGTGATACCTCATTGTAGTTTTGATTTGCATTTCTCTAACGATTAGTAATGTTGAGCCTCCTTTCATGTGTTTGTTGGCAATCTGTATATCATCTTTGGTATTTAGGTCTACTGCCCATTTTTGGATTGGGTTGTTTGCTTTTTTGATATTGAGCTGCTTGTATATTTTGGAGATAAATCCTTTGTCAGTTGCTTCATTTGTAAATATTAATTCCTATTCTGAGGGTTGTCTTTTCGTCTTGTGTATGGTTCCCTTTGCTGTGCAAAAGCTTTTAAGCTTCATTAGGTCCCATTTGTTTATTTTTGGTTTTTTTTCCCTTTCTCTAGGAGGTGGGTCAAAAAGGATCCTACTGTGATTTATGTCATAGACTATTCTGCCTATGTTTTCCTCTAAGAGTTTTATAGTGTCTGGCCTTAAATTTAGGTCTTTAATCCATTTTGAGTTTACTTTTGTGTATGGTGGTAGGGAGTGTTCTAATTTCATTCTTTTATATGTAGCTGTCTGGTTTTCCCAGCACCACTTATTGAAGAGGCATTACATATCCATTGCATATTCTTGCCTCCTTTATCAAAGATAAGGTGATCATACGTGTGTGGGTTTATCTCTGGGCTTTCTATCCTGTTCCATTGATCTGCATTTCTGTTCTTGTGCCAGTACCATACTGTCTTAATTATTGTAGCTTTGTAGTATAGTCTGAAGTCAGGGAGTCTGATTTCTCCAGCTCCATTTTTTTCCCTCAAGACTTCTTTGGCTATTCAGGGTCTTTTGTGTCTCCATACAAATTTAAAGATTTTCTGTTCTAGTTCTGTAAAAAATGCCATAGGTAATCTGATAGGGATTGCATTGACTATGTAGATTGCTTTGGGTAGTATAGTCATTTTCACAATACTGATTCTTCCAATCCAAGAACATGGTATATCTCTCCATCTGTTTGTATCATCTTTAATTTCTTTCATCAGTGTCTTACAGTTTTCTGCATACAGGTCTTTTCTCTCCTTAGGTTTATTCTTAGGTATTTTATTCTTTTTTTTTGCATTGGTAAATGGGAGTGTTTCCTTAATTTCTCTTTCAGATTTTTCATCATTAGTGTATAGGAATACAAGAGATTTCTGTGCCTTAATTTTATATCCTGCTACTTTACCAAATTCATTGATTAGCTCTAGTAGTTTTCTGGTAGCATCTTTAGGATTGTCTATGTATAGTATCATGTCACCTGCAAACAGTGACAGCTTTACTTCTTTCCAATTTGGGTTCCTTTTATTTCTTTTTCTTCTCTGATTGCTGTGGCTAAAACTTCAAAAACTATGTTGAATAATAGTGTTTGTCTTGTTCCTGATCTCAGTGGAAATGTTTTCAGTTTTTCACCATTGAGAACGATGTTGGCTGTGGGTTTGTCATATATGGCCTTTATTAATATTGAGGTAAGTTCCCTCTGTGCCTGCTTTCTGGAGGGTTTTTATCATAAATAGATGTTGAATTTTGTCAAAAGCTTTTTCTGCATCTATTCAGATGATCATATGGTTTTTCTCCTTCAATTTGTTAATATAGTTTATCACATTGATTGATTTGCATATATTGAAGAATCCTTGCATTCCTGGGATAAACCTCACTTGATCATGTTGTATGATCCTTTTAATGTGCCATTGGATTCTGTTTGCTAGTATTTTGTTGAGGATTTTAGCATCTATGTTCATCAGCAATATTGGCCTCTCTTTCTTTTTCTGTGACATCTTTGTCTGGTTTTGGTATCTGGGTGATGGTGGCATTGTAGAATGAGTTTGGGAGTGTTCCTCCCTCTAATATTTTTTGGAAGAGTTTGAGAAGGAAAGGTGTTAGCGCTTTTCTAAATGTTTGATAGAATTTGCCTGTGAAGCCATCTGGTCCTAGGCTTTTGTTTGTTAGAAGATTTTTAATCACAGTTTAAATTTCAGTGCTTGTGATTGTTCTGTTTATATTTTCTATTTCTTACTGGTTCAGTCTTGGAAGGTGGTGCTTTTCTAAGAATTTGTCCATTTCTTCCAGGTTGTCCATTTTATTGGCATAGAGTTGCTGGTAGTAATCACTCATGATCCTTTGTATTTCTGCAATGTCAGTTGTTACTTCTTCTTTTTCATTTCTAATTCTATTGATTTGAGACTTCTCTCTTTTTTTCTTTATGAGTCTGGCTAATGGTTTCTCAATTTTGTTTATCTCCTTAAAGAACCAGCTTTTAGTTTTATTGATTTCTGCTATTGTTTCCTTCATTTCTTTTTCATTTATTTCTGATCTGATTTTTATGATTTCTTTCCTTCTGCTAACTTTGGGGTTTTTTTGTTCTTCTTTCTCTAATTGCTTTAGGTGGAGTTAGGTTATTTATTTGAATTGTTTCTTATTTCTCGAGGTAGGATTGTATTGCTATAAACTTCCCTCTTGGAACAGTTTTGCTGCATCCCATAGGTTTTGGGTCATCATGTTTTCATTGTCATTTGCTTCAATGTATTTTTTAATTTCCTCTCTGATTTCTTCAGTGATCTCTTGATTACTTAGTAGTGTATTGTTTAGCCTCCATGTGTTTTTATTTTTTACAGTTTTTTTCCCTGTAATTGATATCTAGTCTCATAGCGCTGTGGTCGGAAAAGATACTTGATACAATTTCAGTTGTTTTTAATTTACCAAGGCTTGGTTTGTGACCCAAGATATGATCTAGCCTGGAGAATGTTCCATGAGCATTTGAGAAGAAAGTGTATTCTGTTGTTTTTGGATGGAATGTTCTATAAATATCAATAAATATCAATTAAGTCCATCTTGTTTAATGTGTCATTTAAAGCTTGAGTTTCCTTATTAATTTTCATTTTGAATGATCTGTCCATTGGTGAAAGTGGGGTGTCCCCTAGTATGATTGTGTTACTATCGTTTTCCCCTTTTATGGCTGTTAGCATTTGCCTTATGTATTGAGGTGCTTCCTATGTTTGGTGCATAAATATTTACAATTGTTATATCTTATTCTTGGTTGGATCCCTTGATCATTATGTAGTGTCCTTCTTTGTCTCTTGTAATAGTCTTTATTTTAAACTCTCTTTTGTCTGTCATGAGAATTGCTACTCCAGCTGTCTTCTGATTTCCATTTGCATGGAATTTCTTTTTCCATTCCCTCACTTTCAGTGTGTATGTGTCCCTAGGTTTGAAGTGGGTCTCTTGTAGACAGCATATATATGGATCTTGTTTTTGTATCCATTCAGCCACTCTATGTCTTTACGTTGGAGCATTTAATCAATTTACATTAAGGTAATTATCGATATGTATGTTCCTATTACCATTTTAATTGTTTTGGGTTTGTTCTTGTAGGTCTTTTCCTTCTCTTGTGTTTCCTGCCAGAGAAGTTCCTTTAGCATTTGTTGTAAAGCTGGTTTGGTGGTGCTGAATTCTCTTAGCTTTTGCTTGCCTGTAAAGATTTTAATTTCTCCATCAAATCCGAATGAGATGCTTGCTGGGTAGAGTAATCTTGGTTGTATGCTTTTCCCTTTCATCACTTTAAATATGTCCTGCCACTCTGTTTTGGCTTGTGGAGTTTCTGCTGAAAGATCAGCTGTTAACCTTCTGGGGATTCCCTTGTATGTTATTTTTTGTTTTTCCCTTGCTGTTTTTAATAATTTTTCTTTATATTTAATTTTTGATCGTTTGATTAATATGTGTCTTGACGTGTTTCTCCTTGGATTTATCCTGTATGGAACTCTCTGTGCTTCTTGGACTTGACTGTTTTTTCCCCATGTTAGGGAAGTTTTTGACTATAATCTCTTCAAATATTTTCACAGGCCCCTTTTTTTTCCCTCTTCTTCTTCTGGGATCCCTATAATTTGAATGTTGATGCGTCTAATGTTGTCCCAGAGTTCTCTGAGACTGTCCTCAATTCTTTTCATTCTTTTTTCTTTATTCTGCTCTGAGGTAGTTTTTTCCACATTATATCTTTCAGGTCACTTATCTGTTATTCTGCTGTTGATTCCTTCAAGAGAATTTTTAATTTCATTTATTGTGTTTTTCATCATTGTTTGTTTGCTCTTTAGTTCTTCCAGATCCTTGTTAAACATTTCTTGTATTTTCTCCATTCTATTTCCAGGATTTGGGATCATCTTTACTATCATTTGAATTCTTTTTCAGGTAGATTTCCTATTTTCATTTGTTTGGTCTGGTGGGTTTTTACCTTGCTCCTTCCTCTGCTGTGTGTTTCTCTGTCTTCTCATTTTGCTTAACTTACTGTGTTTGGGGTCTCCTTTTTGCAGGCTGCAAGTTCGTAGTTTCCGTTGTTTTGGTATCTGTCTCCAGTGGTGAGGTTGGTTCAGTGGATTGTGTAGACTTCCTGGTGGAGGGTACTGGTGCCTGTGCTCTGTTGGATGAGGCTGGATCTTGTCTTTTTTTGTGGCAGGACCGCATCCGGTGGTGTGGTTTGGGGTGTCTGTGGCCTTATTACAATTTAAGGCAGCCTCTCTGCTAATGGGTGTGGTTGTGTTCCTGTCTTGCTAGTAGTGTGGCATAGGGTGTCCAGCACTGTAGCTTGCTGGTTGTTGAATGGTGCTGGGTCTTAGCATTTAGATGGAGATTTCTGGGAGAGCTTTTGCTGTGTGATATTATGTGTGGCTGTGAGGTCTCTGGTTATCCAATGTCCTGATCTTGGCTCTCCCACCTCAGAGGCTCAGGCCTGACACCTGGCTGGAATACCAATACCCTGTCAGTCATATGGCTCAGAAGAAAAGGGAGAAAAAAAGAAAAAGAAAGAAAAAATAAATAAATAAAATAAAGTTATTAGAAATTTTTTTAATATTATAAAAATTAAAAAGTATTAAAAAAAGGAAAGAAGAGAGCAACCAAACCATAAAACAAATCCACCAATGATAACAAGTGCTAAAAACTATACTAAAACAAACAAAACATGGACAGACAGAACCCTAGGACAAATGGTAAAAGCAAAGCTATTCACACAAAATCACACAAAGAACCATACACATACACACTAACAAAAAGAAAAAAAATGTATATTTATAATAATAAAGGAAGAGACCAACCAAATCAATAATTTAATCTACCAGTGATAATCTCTAAATACCAAACTAAGATAAACATAAAACCAGAAACAAATTAGATGCAGATAGCAAACCCTAAGTCTACAGTTGCTCCCAAAGTCCACCACCTCAATTTTGGGATGATTCATTGTCTATTCAGGTATTACACAGATGCAGGGTACATCAACACTGCAAGTTGATTTGTGGAGATTTAATCCACTGCTCCTGAGGCTGCTGGGAGAGATTTCCCTTTCTCTTCTTTGTTCGCACAGCTCCCAGGGTTCAGCTTCGGATTTGGCCCCGCCTCTGCATGTAGGTCACCTGAGGGCATCTGTTCTTTACTCGGACAGGACAGGGTTAAAGGAGCAGCTGGTTAGGGGGCTCTGCCTCTCTCAGGCCGTGGGTAGCGAGGGGTATGAGCCTGCAGTGACAGAGGCCGGTGTGACATTGCAACAGCCTGAGGTGCACCATGTGTTCTCCCAGCAAGTTGTCCCTGGATCATGGGACCCTGGCAGTGGTGGGCTGCACAGGCTCCCGGGAGGGGAGGTGTGGAGAGTGACTTGTGCTTGCACATAGGCTTCTTGGTGGCTGCAGCAGCAGCGTTAGCATTTCGTGCCCGTCTCTGGTGTCCGCCTGATAGCGGAGGCTGGTGCCCATCTATGGAGCTTATTTAGGTGGTTCTCTGAATCCCCTCTCTCGTGCACCCCAGAACAATTGTCTCTCGCCTCTTAGGCAGGTCCAGACTTCTTCCAGGACTCCCTTGTTATTAGCTGTGGTGCACTAGCCCCCTTCAGGCTGTGTTCACGCAGCCAACCCCAGTCCTCTTCCTGGGGTCTGACCTCCGAAGCACAAGCCTCAGCTCCCAGCCCCGGTGGGTGAGCAGACAAGCCTCTTAGGTTGGTGAGTGCTGGTTGGCACTGATCCTCTGTGCAGGCATCTCTCCGCTTTGCCCTCTGCACCCGTTACTGTGCTCTCCTCCATGGCTCCGAAGCTTCCCTCTGCCACCCCCTGTCTCTGCCAGTGAAGGGGCTTCTAGTGTGTGGAAACCTTTCCTCCTCCGCAGCTCCCTCCCACTGGTGCAGGTCCTGTCCCTATTCTTTTGTCTCTTTTTTCTTTTTGCTTTTGCCCTACCCAGGTAGGTGGGGAGTTTCTTGCCTTTTGGAAGGTCTGAGGTCTTCTGCCAGCATTCAGTAGGTGTTCTCTAGGAGTTGTTCCCCATGTAGATGTATTTTTGATGTATTTGTGGGGAGGAAGGTGATCGCCACGTCTTACTCCTCCGCCATCTTGAAGCTATCCCCCACAAATAGCTTTAATTAAAGTTCACAACAAGTCTGCAAGGTTTGTGCTAACATTTCACTTTTGCAATCAGGAAACTGAGACTGAGAGAGGTTGAGAAACTAGGTTTTGGTCACAAAACTATTAAGTGTTTGAACCCCAGTTTGAAACCAAACTCTGACTTAGAGCACTGGGCAAGTTAACATGAGCCTAAAGAGAACACACAATCATCCCTTTAGATGATTCTTCCCTTTCCTTTCTGAGAAGACTGCTGAGACAACTGCAGTGGCTGGCATTGTATTTAATGGGAAAAAAGTAGTTCATTACAGAAAGGAGGCTACAAAACTTCCAACCAAGTAACCAAAAGAGAGTTTCTGCTTATTGTTTTAATGGAAAACTATTTTTGTTGATTTTAAAAGAGCCTAGGAATAATTGATTCATTTATTATGTCAAATAGTAAGTTTTGAACACTTGTATGTGTCAGACTATTTTCAAACACTCTTAAGTGGTAAACTGTCTATAGATAGGCAGAGCCCTTTATCTCAAGTAGCTCACATTGAGACAATTCCTTTTCCCTGTGCTGTGCTTTTCTTTTTTCTTTCCTTTTTTTTTTTAAGGAGGCAACATGTTTTTTTTAAATGTGTGTGTGTGTGTGCACTAGAACTTCCTGTATAAAATCAAAAGAAAGGTTTTGTAAATAGTATCATTTTCAATAGCATAATATTCTGTCTGGATCCTGTGATGTGCAGCCCAGATTCTCTGCCAAAACTGAGTTGTTTCTTCTGTTCGCTGGTGGTGGTATGCCTCATGGCTCTTAGAGCTGAGTCCTTCTTCAGGTCTTATGTTCAGTCAGACCCACCATGATGCCCCCTGACAAGGGCAGTCCTAATCTCATAACTGCTTCATGCAGCAGTATAAGGGCCTGGGCCTTGACCTCAGACTGGGACAAATTTTGAAGGGTGGTACCAGGTTTGGAACTCCCCATGGGATTGTCTGAGGCCTCTTTTTCAATAGCTTTGCACTTCAGCATCCCCTGCCCAATGCTGCTTTCTTTAGCCCTTTCTTTAGAGTCTCCTGAGACCCTCCCCAATAAACAACCCTGCCCACAAATCTTGGATGCATGGACCATTTCCCTGGACCTGACCTATGACACTTTCATTGCCAGTTCTCCTGGAGAAATGTTCCGATTTCAGCCAATTTCCTTTATCTTCTGTTTTCAGCCTTTGCCTGAACAAGCCCTAAATCTGCCATTTTTAATGTCTGTTTTTGAAAACAAAGTCATATGTACTGACTTTTAGATGTTTTATTGGTAGGAAGAAAGTCACTTTTCCTTTAAAAAAAAATTTTTTTTTTCACTGATGCTTTTCTAGCAAAACCTATTTCAAACTGTCCACAACTCTTAAATCTCATAAACGGAAGGATAAACCATGTAATATTAGGCCTTCCTATAAAATTTCAGTTGTAAATTTTGAGATTTTTGTCCAGAGCCTAAAATTGGCTATGAAAGTGAGGAAAATAAAAACAACAATAAACTAAAAAAAAATTAAGTCACCCAAAAGTTGTTTAAGTGAACCGTTTTTTACCTGGAAGTTATTTGTCTCAAGGTTGATGATTAAAATTCAGGGCAAATCTAACTAATTAAACTTACTACCTCCATAATTCTATGATCTTAAGATCTATCTTTAAAATTGTAATAATACTGTTTTAAAAACAAATCATATAGTTTTTGTGTGTAGAGGATATTATGTAATTAATTTATTGGGCTCTTTTTCCCTAAACTACTGGGAGGTTTGTTCCCAAGACTGAATTTACCAAAGTGTACAGTCTGAATAACTAATGTTTATATTAATTTGACTGAAATCGAGTCCCTCAATGTGGCAGATAATCTTTTCAGCACTTGTGAAACAGTGGTGAATGAGATTGGTAAGGTCCCTTCATGTAAGTGTGTGTTCCAGATAAGACAGTATAAGTTCTCTGTATTAGGGAAGGTGTTGTAATAAATCTTGAAGTACTATATTCTGACGTTTTAAGGGTAGGATTTTTTAAAGGTCAGAACAGTCAAGTGGTATAACTGACTGGCAATTGTAAGCCACTCTACAACTTTTGAAATTAGACATGGTAAAGCCTCTTATGCATTTAATGAGCCCCTACTATTGGGCAGACTCAGTTTTCATTTTCCCCTTTCTAATACATACTATTCAGTCCCTTTGTGTCTATTATTGTTATTATCCATCTTCCTTTTGTTCAGAACAGAGATTATGTCTTTATCCTCTGTGCTTACTTTTCTATATTGTTTTCATGGTAAAGAACCATCAAGAAGGTGTTACTACTAATTCAATTATTTTTCCACATTCTTTATAAAAGAGGGGATCAAGAAAATTATATGATTGTTAAACAGCTACAATGTGTCTGACACTGTTCTACATATAATAGCCAAGGTAATTAAATTCTTTCATTTTAAATTAAATGCTTTCATGGAGTTTTATTCTACTGAGAAACAAAGGCAATAAATGAAATCATTTCACAGTGATGTCGTCATGAATAAATATCTCAGGAAGATATGCTAGAGAGGGGTGTGGGTTTGGATGGAGGGTGTCATGTGGCTAAGGGTTAATACTTTATACTGGGAATCAAGAAAAGCTTCCTAAAGGCCCAAACAATGTGAAATAAGGGAAGGAGAAACTACTCCCTAGCTTTATCCTGTTAATAATCCCCAGTGTTAAACACAAAATGCACACTCACCCTCATGTATATTTTATAACAAACTCAGCATTTTTCACATGCCTTATGAGACCTTATTGTTCTCCTCTTGGTGCACATATAGATAGTCTTATGTTTGACCTGTGTGTTTAGGTTTAATCTCTTGTATCAAATATCTACATTTGTAATCCCATCCCTTTTCAATTTCTTGAGCAGCATTCAACACAACAGCTTCTAATATTGAAAGCAGCCCCAGAAGAAAAAAAAATGAAACCCAGAAAAAAATATCTGCAGAAATTGTCATAAGACTTACCAAGTCTAAGGAGAGCTTGAGGTTCAGAGCAACAAATCTACTGTATTTCAATGGACCATTTACTATATCTCAAGCATAAAGTTTTGGGCCATTCCTGATCCTCTTTCATCCATCAGGTCATGAATATCTACCTATATTCAATTACTGACTAAATGAACACACACCTAAGGAATAAAATTGGGCAATGTCTCTAGACATTTTTATTAGCTGTCTAAAGCCCAATTTTTCTTCCATTCCTTGCATACTTCAGGCAGGGCTTTAGGAGTTAAATCCAGACTTGAGAAAGCAAGAATTGCTCTACCAAGTTGAAACCAATATTAGATTCCCTGCTTTTATTTGCTTTCTCATTCCGCCCTCCTCTCTACCTCCCATTCAAGACATCCAAAACACAATCCCTGCCTAGGAAATCCTGCCTGTGTTGTAAGGTCTGGTTAATTGTTACTTCTCCAAGGAAGTGTCTCTGCCTGCTTTAGCTCATGTTGAACTTTCCCTTTTCAAAACCTCCTTTGCATGAAGAGTCACCATCTTACTCTGCAGCACACTACATTTTATTTATGCATTCTCTCGGCTAACATGTATTTCTGTAAAGAGAGAAAGCTGCTTCCTTCAGTAGTCTACTTTCCAATACAGAACTCAGTAAATACCTATTACTTGAGGACTTGCTCTAGACTAGCTTAGAACTAGTCTAAGCTAGATTGGAAAACAGATGATACAGTACTTCAGATTTCCTATGACCCTACTCTTCCCACCCTTCTTACTTTTTCAAAATAACAGATTGGTCAAACCTGACCTAGCCTCCCCATCAAGTATTTTCACAGTCTGTCAAAAGGCCAAGGTGTGTAAACCTTCAATGAGATATTAAGGAGGGAATGATGCAAATATAGGAGTTTTAGGAGGGAAAAAAAAAAAAGATTTTTGGAAACAGATATCTTTTATTTCCTCTCAATTCAATACAGAGGCCATTGTTCTCAGTACCAATCCAGAATAGAACTCTGCTGCAATTGTTTATAATTCCTTCTTCTGATGGAACCTTGTGGTTGTTCCTGGCAAACCAGTTAACTCTATGTCATCAAAATATTAAGATAACTTAATAAACAAAAGAAGAAACCAACAATGAGAAAGTTAAAATAAAAAATGAGTGTTCTTTGCCCACATTCTGGTACAGGGGGCTGTATTGTTGAGTTCAGTCTTTCAAGAGATTTTGTTTATCCTCTTCAGCCATCAACCTTCTTAGAGGAGTTTTTGATATCTTTTTTTTTGCTTGATGTTCTGATGCCTACTGTAATGCAGACTGTTTATTTTATTATTATTTTTAAAATTTTGAGCTTGACTCTGCATTGAATGAACATTCCAGCTACTAAACGCATTGAGTAATTAACCAATGAAAAGGTGATTAAGTAAATCTGCAAGTGGCTGAGGATAGAAAAGTTTCCTTTGAAGGATTTAAGGAATTTGATTCTAGTTCATTGCCAGTTTTCCCTTCTGCACAGTAAATCCCTTATGATTCTTGAATAATGGGAGGTTAGAGGAATAAAGATATACTCACAAGCAATGGTCTAGAGGCAGAACAATAGGAAATGTCATCATCCTCCCTGGCAATATTCGGGGTGGGAAAAGTCATCACCTAATGAAAAAAGCACTTTGATGGATTAATGTAGTGGGGTTTAAGAGAAATATTCTGATCATTGCAAAATCAGTGAGGATGAAAAATGTGAGCAGGTAATTGAATAGGAAACATTTATATGGCATTGAAGCTGTGCTGGAAAAAAAATTATTATTAAAGTAACCTTTTATTTAATATATCATCACCTATAAGATGTGCTTTGTAAAATTTCAGCTTGGAAGGACTTCCTTTAGAATAGTGTAAAGTTTTGCCAACTCTTTTTATGAAAGGATTCTGTAACCAAACCTGAGCATAGTTTAGGGTATATAAATTAAAATGAACTTCAGAAACCACATAGGCAAGCATTTTGTAGTATAAAGACTTTTCAATTAATCATGGAAATGGTCAGTACATACCTTCTTATGATCAGGACTTACCTTAATAATTTTTATATTTTGTGTTTTATGAAGTAGCATGGCAAAAAAGAAATACTGAAAGCTAACCAGAACACCCTATATAAAATATTTCATAAACAGTCATAAATTAGGAATATTTATCCCTTAAAATGGAACAGTTATTTTAATATCTATTTTTTTCATTTCTATTCATACCAGGAAGTAAGGAGAATCATCACATCACTATGGTTTCTGGGGACCAGGGTTAGGGTAAGGAGCTAAACTCTTCTGCACCTTTCTACCCTGTTCCAGAATCTCCTGTGCCACCGCCCGCCCCCCATCATTAGTTTGGGAAGTTGATTGTGTTCTCATGCCCCTTTCCCTATTTAGTTGCTAGTGGTTATTATATTAAATGTTTATTGCTGGCTTTTAAAATTGTGTTAGGAATTTGAGGGTAGGGAAATTCTGCATTGCTGTCTCAATTTGTCACCGTCATCAGATCTTGGTTATCTTTTAGGCATTCTGATTATGAAAAGAAGAGAACTCAGTTTATTGTCGCTATGTTCAGTAACTTCACTCTACCACTTGGTAGTCTCTATTGTTATCAGAGAATAGTCCTCCGGCCTGAAACAATATCTGGAGAGACTTTGATCACATGATTTTTGTCTTCATTAAATTTCATTCTGTAGCTACTCTTTTTTAAGGTAAGGAATATTCCTTTTCCATATAGTAGAGGGATATGAGGTTTGCTTTCAAATGACTTTGAATTTTTAAAAAGCTAGTAAAAAAATAATGAGTTCATTTAATTTAAAAATAGTGTACCATTTAATAACAATATAAGTGGAAATTGAATGGCAAAAATCAGGAGAGTGGCACCAAAATAAAGTATGAGAAGCATTGCCTTGCTTGATACCACTTTAAAAAAGGGACTCAGATGCAGAGAACGTAACAGAGAAACTGATGCTGCAACTGGACAGGACCCAGAATCAGAAGGATCAGAAAGGAGGTGGCAGCAGGCAGGACCAGACTAGTAGCATAATTGGAGAGATGCTGAGCCCAAGGGAGCTGGGCTTCTGTTACCAATCCCTCCAACTCAAGGTCAAGATGAGAAAGTGGAGCTCTGAGTCAGCTAGTGAGGTCAAGTGAAGAGTGAACTTCAGAAACTGAGGATGAAGCCCAGAGGATTCCGTGCCCTGTAATTAAACAATGAGCTGAAAGAGGATGAAGTCCAAAGGTTAAAACCAAGTACATGACAGGAAGTAGAATCAGCTACCAAACAAAACAAGCCAGATCACAGAGGAAAATGTCACCCATTCTTCTTTTAAATAAAAGCAATGGCCATTTTAAAAAATATATTTCAATTCTTTCTTTCTTTGCAATTCTCATGTGACACGGCCTCACAGTAATGTAGAAAGTGTTAGCTTTAAGAACTGTTTTGAAATACCAATTTAGAACTAGTATGTACAGGTCAGAAATTATCTAAATTTAACATAAATGATGTAATTATGTGAAGTGTTTCTTGAGGAAAATGATATTTATATTAATATCTGTCTGCATAGAATGCCTTTAATCTCATTAGTTATTCATGGAAGTTACTTAGATTTCTCTGCAACACTTCTTAAGATAATCATTTCAAGCCTCTGAAGAGGTGATCCAGATAGCTCTATTTTGTCAAATGTTTAGTATTCTTTGTTAATGATGCCATAATATCTAGTAAGTCATCCTCAGTTGTGTCTCCAAACACATAATAGCTGCCTTAATGCATACTTAATCATTCATAAATCCTTATTAATACTGTAAAAATTATAAAAATATTTGTCTCTTAACTAAGAATCTCTGTGTAGGCTATAAATGTGACTAGCAAACTAGAGATAGACTGCACGCAATCTGGCATGCATTTCCACCTATCCTATTACATCATCCCTGCAATGTAGTTGGGAAGTGCCAAGTATCATTTCTTTGTAGATATGTGACTCTATGGCAGATTCCATGGAGAAAAGCAGTTTCAAAACTGACCTTCTATATCATTCAAAATGTTGTCCTTGACATGAATTTCTGCCATATACTTAGAAGGCAAACACATAGAGGCTCTCATCTATAGGAGACCGTCACACATACACATTATTTACCACCCTTAGTCTTTAGCAATATATTCATAATGCATGTGTGTGTGTCACTATAATGTGGGTTTTATCCTGAAGAGCTTATCTGTTGATTTATTCAATCCTTACATAACTCTATGACGTAAATACTATACTACCATTACCTTCCAAGGTCATTAACGAAAGATATTTTATTCATCCTTATACCATCTATTCATAGCACAGGTTTTGGCATAGAATGTTACTATGAATAAATGTATAATCCATGAAGGAATGCTTTGTACTTTAAAGATAGCTAAACTGAAGGGCAGATACTCTGAGTAACGCACTTAACAACACAGTGCCTAGTTAGGACTCAGACAACAAGCCAGGTTTTTGCTTTTTAAGTATCATCATTGGTTAAGAATTTGGACTTTGGCATCTCATGAACTTGTACTCAAATCCTGACATGTCCATATTCCATCCTGTATGCCAAAAACTTTATAGAATGTTTTGGTCTACATATTTCTGTTTTAAAAGTCTCAGTTTTATAACCTATAAAATGTAGATAAAAGCAAATCCAAACTTAGTGAATTATTGTGAGAATTAAAGATAATACAGATCAAGCACTTATTCTAGTGCCAGTACAAGCTGAAAAAAAAAGTCCTCGTGTATTAGCTATTAATATTCTACCATATCAGTCTACCTCTTTATATAATGCAAGTGAAACATAAACTGCATTTGGGCTGCAAGAAGGAAAAGAAAACAAGAAAAGTTTGGAACAACTTATAAGAAGCAGAAGTCAAAAATAATGTTAAAAGTGACATGCATGTTAACACAAGCAAATCTTGTATATTCCCATAGCGGTTGTTTGGGAAATAAGAAAAAGAAATGCAGAGATAAGTACAGTATCAGCCAGTGGCACTCTTCTAAAGAATAATGAGTATATTCGTTCAAAACAAGAGAGGATCATAGAAATGAAGGTGAGATTCCTAATGACATTGAACAAACCAACATTTTTAGTTCACAATGGAATCAAGATTAACATTTCCTGAATAAATTTAATGGTTCGGATCCCAAATTCTCAAATCAGATTCCCTGGATTTGAATCTTGGCCCTACCACTTACTAGCTGTGTGACTTTTGGCAAGTTACTTAACCTTTCTGTGTTTTAGTTTCCCATCTATAAAATGGGGATAATAATAATACCTATTTGATATATTTGCTATGAAAATATAATACATATACGTTTATAAAATAGCAGAGAGTAAGGTGATACTAAGCATTTATCAAATAAACAAGAGCATTCATTCAATTTCCTTAAAACAAAAAGCCCCAGGTGAAACCTCTCTGACAATTACAACAGAAGATGTACAATTCACAGCTTTAGTGGAAATTAGTGTGTCATATTCAACCAGGCACAGCACTTTGGAAAAGATTTGAAGTAGAATGCAAATGCCATGAGGACAGGCATTAGCATGCAATGTGTATGGTTTTACCCGAGATCAGGGGTCCCCAACCCTTGGACCGGTACCAGTCAGTGGCCTGTTAGGAACCGGGTTGCACATTAGGAGGTGAGTGGTGGGCGAGCAAAGCTTCATCTGTATTTACAGCCACTCCCTATCCCTGGCATTACTGCCTGAGCTCTGCCTCCTGTCAGATCAGGGGCAGCATTAGATTCTCTTAGGAGCAAACCCTACTGTGAACTGCACATGCAAGGGATCTAGGTTGTGCGCTCCTTGTGAAAATCTAACGCCTGGTGATCTGAGGTGGAGCTGAGGCAGTGATGCTAGTGCTGGGGAGCGGCTGCAAATACAGATTATCATTAGCAGAGAGGCTTGACTGCACAGACACCATAATAAATCAATTGCTGGCAGACTCATATCAAAACCCTATCAGTGAGTGGCAAGTGAAAACAAGCTCCAGGCTCCCACTGATTCTGCATTATGGTGAGTTGTCTAATTATTTCATTATATATTACAGTGTAATAATTATAGAAATAAAGTGCACAATAAATGTAATGCACTTGAATCATCACGAAACCATCCCCCCTGCCCCAGTCCGTGGAAAAATTGTCTTCCACGAAACCAGTCCCTGGTGCCAAAAAGGTTGGGGACTGCTGCCCTAGATGATTTGTATGTTTGGCTAGCACATACAGTCACTCAACAATTATGTATTGGATAAATGACTAAAGCAAAAATGGTTTGCTTAACTATGTACCAAATCATCCTGTAGACATAGTTTCTGGATCCTTCTTTCCCTTTAATAACATTTGTTCTTAGCTTATTCTTCTATCAGAAATTATGACAAAAATGATCTTAAAGAGATACATAACTGATACCAACTGAAGTTTTATATCTGCAGTTGCACCTACATGTTAATCAGATATTTCCTCTAACCAAAGCAACGTTATTTCATAAACAACTGCTCAATGAGAAAGATATATTTATCAGTGGCATTTTCTCCAGTCTCCCTCATATAGCCTTACACATATTTAGGTAAAAAGATTAGTCATGTTCTAATAATATTGGCTAAATTTACATAGTACCTAACTTGCATTAGGCACTTGCTATGTGCGGTTTCTTCATCATTTCATCCTCTCCTCCAAAAATAGTACGTTTAAGACACAGTTAAATCAGGGGATTTAAATTATTTGTCCAAGCCCAGAGAGCTAGTAAGTGGCACTACAGAGGTCCCCATCCCCAGTTATCTGACTCCAGAGCTGTGGGTGACTTGTGATGGGACAACATCAAGGACTTGCCCAATAAAAAACATATTAGAAAGGTCATTCTTTATATTAAGATGGTGTCTTGAAACATTCTAAGAATGAATCAACCCAAATTTTAAGAAGGATAGGATATAAATGTCAGCAGACCTAAACTCTCAATAGACTCAAATATTTGGCACCAAATGTGTAATACAATTATTATTCCTTTCCCTTTGAGTTAAATATTTTAGTTGTGGTTGCACAATAATAGCAAGTGTGGTACCTGCTAGAGAACCTCTCCCAGCAAGACTTGTCATTACCCAACCAACAAGAGAGAGGTTCACCGGACCATTGAAGCTGGACTCATAGATTCCTGTTTCAGCTGCTGTGCCTTAGGCCATTTATACTCAGATACTCTTTTGAAGCCTCCAGGGAATATGTCAAATGCCAATAACTGTCACTACTACTGTGACCTGTTTAAATTTTTTAAAAGCAAAGCTATGATGATTTTCTATCTTGGTCATACTAGTGACCTGTGGTAATTCTCTTTAGACCCGGAAATACAGGATGGCTGTGACTTTGCCTCACTTTTCGGGCGAGTACCTAATGTGAATTTACGTTAAAAATAAAGAGCATGAAGATTCGGAAAGTAAAATTTATGTGGTTAGAATTTCTGAATTAGAAACCCATGATTTACTTCTTGGAGGACTTTTGTCCAACGAAAGTTTCACAGTTGCCAACTCTGTTTTCCTTTTCATGCATTGGCCCTTCTAGAGTATGGAGCATATAATTACATATGGTATTATAAAGGGCAAATAATGTTCTTGGCAATGTCACACGTAAAACAGGTGAGTTTTAATCAGAAAGTGCAAAGCTTTTCGATTCATTTGCATAAGTAACTGTCTTTTTATCTTCTGAAGCATGCGGTATATAACAATGATCATCTGTTCTACTATGGCATCTCTTAGGTAGAGAATAAAGATTGGACTAAAAAATAAGCACCAATATCTGTTTTGTATTATTAATAAATGTTATGAGCCCTTGTAGAGGTAGCTGGTATTGATGATTGAGATGAGATACCCTCTCCATCACCATATCCTGATTTGGCAGAACAATGACAGAAAAAATTCACTTTGATCCAAAGGTCAGTAGGAGTGACAGTCCCCTTAATGGGAAAGCCACATGATTTTTAAAAAGTTTTGTAAGTAGTCTTGCAGTTTAAAACATCAGAGAAAAGATCTGCTGAAAGGCCTCTGCTCTTGCAAATGAATGCCCTGCAGGCTTGAGATAGGTTTCTAAATGTTACCTTCCCACACTCTGAACTCAGGAGTTCTGTTCTATAAGCCAATGAAATGGCCAAAGTGCAAGAGTGAAAGGGTATTGTGCTGTAGTTTCAGTGGTCAGATGTTTCTCCCATTTTTTGATGTCTGTAATCCTCTGTTAAACTGTGAAGATTAATGGCCCTACTTGACAAGTGGATCATTTAAAGTGTTAAGCATCAATGATAAGCTAACCATGTTAACCATGGTTGGAACAAGCTAGTAGGGAAAGAAGCACTGTGATCCAGTAGATACATCGATCATTTGATTTCAGCAGTGTTCGTTACTCCATGTGTTCACTAGAGCTGCCTCAGGGAAGAAGAAAAACAAAAGGCAGCAATCAGACTGTATGTTCATAGTATTTGCCACCTATTTAGCAATATAAAGACAAGTGAAATAGCTTGAATAATTATTGTCCTGCGGAGAAAATTCTGACTTTTATAAAGTTCCTTTAAAACTCATAGAAATAAACTTGGGGAGGTTTTATTTACTTTATTTCCCCCTCTTCTTTGCCATTCTGAAAGAATTGAGCTCTGGTTCTAGAGGTTCTTAATGTGCAACCTCAGGACCAGCAATATCAGCATCACCTGAGAACATGTTAAAAATACATGCTCTCAGGGCTTCCCTGGTGGCGCAGTGGTTGAGAATCCGCCTGCCGATGCAGGGGACATGGGTTCGTGCCCCGGTCCGGGAAGATCCCACGTGCCGCGGAACGACTGGGCCCGTGAGCCATGGCCGCTGAGCCTGCGCGTCCGGAGCCTGTGCTCCGCGACGGGAGAGGCCACAACAGTGAGAGGCCCGCGTACCACACACACACACACACACACACACAAAAAAAAAAAAAAAAAATACATGCTCTCAGAATCCACCCCACGTCTACTGAACTAGAGACCCTGAGGGTGTGCTTAGCAATCTGTGCTTTAACAGCCCTCCAGGTGATTCTGAAACTCCCTAAAATTTAAGAACCTGTGTTCCAGTATGCCTGATCCACCAACACAGATGGTCAGGCACCTTCTCACCCTGTAGATTTCCAAGTGGAAACCAACCTCTGGTCTGCTGTCCCTTATTGGTAAACTCTAACCTGAAACAACACAGAAGAAGTGATTATTGGAAACATAGTGTCCTACTTAGACAGGAACACTTGTGAGTCAAGATCACAACAGATGAGCAAGTTGAAACATATTTAGTGAGGGGAGGTATGATGGTATCAGTGTGGCTGTATTAATACAGACTGTATTAGTTACAGACCAATGACTCAGCTTCTCTAACAAGAGACCTAGCAACAATGCTGCCTCAAGAACAAAGAATTCCTGGGGAATTCCTCATGGTCCAGTGGTTAGGACTCTGTGCTTCCACTGCAGGGGGCAAGGATTCAATCCCTGGCGGGGGAACTAAGATCCCTGCATGATGTGGGGCAGCCAAAAAAAAAAGGAACAAAGCATTCCTTGTTTATAATCATCAGAGATGAGTGTTCATCTTGTGGAAATTCAGACACCTAAGCTACTTATTTCTCCTGGTTATATATAGACTTGTTCTGAAAGAAGCAGAGGACACTTTCATTCATATTTTATGGCCAGAACTTAGTTACATAAGTACACCTTGCTGCAAAGGAGGGACTAGAAATCACAGTCCCTGAATGACCAACCAACTGATTACAAATCAATTACAATGGAAATAAAGGTGGGGGCTAGTAATGAATTTAGGTAGGTAAAAAGTAGTCACATCTATGGTTTTCGAAAACCAAGTGATTTATACTAGCAAACACTTAGAACCCATCTAAGTGATTAAAATGAGGGGATTAATTCAAAAAGAATCACGAACCACATTGTTCATTGCAGCTCTATTTACAATAGCCGGGACATGGACACAAGCTAAGTATCCATCAACAGATGAATGGATAAAGAAGATGTGGCACATATATACAATGGAATATTACTCAGCCATAAAAAGAAATGAAATTGAGTTATTTGTAATGAGGTGGATGGACCTAGAGTCTGTCATACAAAGTGAAGTAAGTCAGAAAGAGAAAAATAAACACCGTATGCTAACACATATATATGGAATCTAAAAAAAAAAAAAATGGTTCTGAAGAACCTAGGGGCAGGACAGGAATAAAGATGTAGACCTAGAGAATGGACTTGACACGGGGAGGGGGAAGGGTAAGCTGGGACGAGGAGAGTGGCATGGACATATATACACTACTAAATGTAAAATAGATAGCTAGTAGGAAGCAGCCGCATAGCTCAGGGAGATCAGCTCAGTGCTTTGTGACCACCTAGAGGGGTGGGATAGGGAGGTGGAAGGGAGATGCAAGAGGGAGAAGATATGGGGATATATGTATATGTATAGCTGATTCACTTTGGTATAAAGCAGAAAGTAACACACTATTATAAAGCAATTATACTCCAATAAAGATGTTTAAAAAAAAAGAAGGGATTATTTGGATAATATTTGATGTACCCATATGAAGGAATCATGATATATTTTGCGTGAAAGATGTTGGGTGAGCATAAGTTCATTAATGCAGAATAATCCCAACTATTAAAAAATGTTTAGAAAAATACAAGGGAATGAATTCCATTATTTTCTACTCAAAATATATCTGAGCTCCTACTACACACTTGAAACTGTGATAGCATTGGAGACATAATAATCAACATGATACAACTCTGGGTGCACAAGGAATACAATATGTCAGTTGATAATAGTAGGGGATAAACAAAAGAAGCTGTCATGCCCAGGTGGACAAGTTAAATGTGGTTCTTTATTTTTTATAGTCTTTTGTATTTTCCATGTTGTCTATTATAGTCATGCCTTACTTTCATAGCCAATAATATAGTATTTTTTTCTTATAAAAGAAAAATGCAAATAGAGTTCCATAAAATTAAACTACTGCACTAAAGAATGAGAGAGAGACAAAAGAAGATTATATGAGGGAATCTTTTAAATAAACATCTAAATTTACTTCCGAGGTGTGGCCTCAAGCCCATAAAGATTTACTGAAGGTTTTTTGTCGCCTTATATATCTGTAATTTTAAATAATTATAGCTGAGCCTTTTGTCAGGCCTCTAGAAATTCATTCTGAAAATCAAATAAAGACATGCTTATGTTCCTAACATTGTTATTTATTCAGGGAGAGACACACAGATGACTCCTTCAAGAGAAGTCTTTAAAAATAAGTGAGTTTAACATAGCAAGACCCTCAGGTGGAAATCAAATTAACTGTACTGTTCTTTTGTTTCCTAGTTAGCTGTTTCCTGCATCATTGTTGCTAATTTGTGTGAACCTTCCCAATTTTGAGCTTAAATATTCCTGCCTAAAACATGAAAGTAATAAAATAGAAATTCTTATATATGCAATGCTCTAAAATCAACCAAGATGGTGTGTAACGATTTAAATCTGTTACGCAGAAAATGTTTAAATTACCTGCCCCCCCAAATTTAATAATGCTTAATTGTTTTAATGTTTACATTAATAAAATGAATATTTAGAAGAGATGCCACATTTTACTAACTTAAATCCATGTTGTATTAGTCAGTTCTCCCATTTAATAAGTTTAAAAAGTCTCTTACCCTAACTTTTGAAAAAAGCCAAATTATTACTAAGAGGTATGATTGTTACTCAAATGAGAAACCAAAGACTGCCTGTACATTAAAAATCTACACAACCAAATCAGAAAGTAATAATAATGTTAAAAAAAGGAAATCATGTAAATATTTTATGTAGTAATGAAAACACGAGTTTCTCTACTGAGAAATCTCTAGTGGGTCCATTTTGTTACTGTGACTGGAAACGAGCTCTTCCAGGGCCTTCAACTTTCTCTATGGTAGTGCCCTAACCTACTACTTAAATGATTCTTCGCACTTTTCTTCCTATCCTTTCCTTGAGGCATGGTAGCATCCAGGAAAGAGTCTAGGTTTCCAGCACTACATTTGAACCCTGACTTAATTCCTTTCTTGCTAGATTGTTTTGATAAAGGCAAGAAGTAACTTATGTGAAGTTCCCAAACCTTAGCAGCAATTTAATTTATGCAAGCTAATATTACTCAGCTTTTGGCCCTATACATTTCTTTTCTCAAGCTGTTTACTCTTTGTACAATTCCTTAACAGTTTCCACCTTGTCAAATAGCAATTAGAAAATTTCTACACCCATTTCAAATCCTAACTCAAATGGCACTTTTCTAAACAAGTCTTTCCTGTTCTATCCACATGTAATCATACCTCTCATATATTAATTACCATAACTTCCTTATATTCACATTGTAATGCATTCATTAGTATCTTACATTAGACTGTGGGTTCCCAGGTGTAGAAAATATACCTAAATGATCTTTATTGCTCAGGCCTAACCTTCAGGTTATCTATTCCTGCACAACAAACCATCCAAAATTCTAATGGTTAAATCAACAAACGGTTATTTTTCCTCATGATTCTGTGGGTTGGCTGGGTTCCTCTGTGCATTTTCTCACATGGGCTTTCATTCAGTTCACTCAGATGCTATTGTTGGAATCATCTGAAGGATGAACATTCAGGATGACCCAGTCATTTAACCACTGTTGCTGGACGTCAGCTGGAATCTCATTGGAGGCTGTCTATCAAAGAGTCTCCACAGGGTTGCTTCATTTGCCTTGTGCTTCTAACAGAATGGTAGCTGGGTACCGAGAGTGATATCTCACGTGTAGAATGTCAGCCAGGGTAAGCAGAAACTGCCAAAGTAGATAGAGCTACAACCGGAATTTGCAAAGCATCAAAGCATCAGTATTCTGTTGGTTAAAGAAGTCATAGGGACCACCAAGTTTCAAGGAGTAGAGAAACAGACACTCGTGTGTAGGAGACCTTGTAGGATGACAGATATATTTGCAACTGCCTTTAAGAAATACAATCTGGCATAACTTACAGGGAGCCGGTCTCACAAGAAGTACTTTCTCAGTTTTAGTAGCATGAATATATGTTTATTTTCTCCTTCAGGTTAGGTTCCTTGAGCTGAGTTAATCACTTTTATAATACCTGAACATCTAGTGCAGTGATGAGTATGTATGCATGTTCATTTATGGTATTAAATTGAAGAATGCTACCACCCCATTAACTTGAACAATGGTCTGATTGAAGCACCCAACTCATCTGGTATTATGCTCATAATGACTTTAAGAGGTACCTAGAAACGAAATGGAAGTCTCCCTTGTCTGTAAAATATTATACTGGTGTTCTGTCTGCCTTTTCTTACCAAAGAAACATTGGTTGTCCTTTGGAAAATCATAAAGTTTACCTAATATCAGAATATAAGTGAGTAAAACATATTTAGATTAACCTCAGGCAAATACTGCTCAGATTTTCAATGAATTTAGAAAGTAAATAGATGTATTACTTATTCTGGACCATCTTAAACTTAGATGATGCTAGTCTGATGTTACTAGAGGTAGGCTAAGGACACATAATTGGCATTGACATGAACAAGATGTATATCATTGGTGACTTCGATATGTACCATTTTATTGAAATGATTTGAATGAAATCCTTCTTAAAGGGTGATCAAGATGGGACGTATAAGTATAGAAACAAGAACGTATTTGAATATTTTAACAATTTTCTATTAAGGATAGTAGAGAAATGAGGCAATAAATGGAGAGCGATGTGGGGTAAAGGAGGGTTTTTGTTTTCCTTTTTGCTTTACCTGTACAAATATGAGTGATATTAGGCATGTTTGCACACGACTGTTATTAGTCCAACAGAAGAAATTGATGATGGAGGTTAGAAAAAAGATGACTGCAGGGGTAAAGTCCTTGAGAAATATAGAAGAAATTCTACCTAGGAAACAAAAAGAGGCTTTGTCTTTAGATCACACAGGGATGTTTACTGTGTCATGAGGGAAGGGAGAATCAAGTCTGTGGGCTCATAGGCAGCTCAGAAGGTGGGAAGAAAGTGGCCATTCTCATCTGATTGTATCTACCTTCTCAGTGAAGTCAGATCATTTTTGGAGGTTTACGATTTGAAGAGAGAGAAGTAATAGTTTTCTTTAAGAGTAGAAAAAATACAGTTTCAGGAAATTAGAGTAACATATGTGGTGGAAATTGTCAGCTGTTCCTCAAGATAATTTTCTTTTTTCCTCTTCTTCCTGGTCACAGAATCAGACTGCAGTTTTCAGATAGTGGCTATCAAGTGAGCTCTTCCTAGCAGCCTGTAAGCAGAAGGGGCATGTGCTACTTCTTTCGTAGAGAAGAGAAGCCTTCTCTATGCCCTCTGTTTTCTTTGTGCCAGCTGCATGCAGACAGTTTGTCTCTGGTGAGGCAAATCCAGAAGATGGAAGAAGTCCCTGTCCCTAGATGACCAGTAGAGGAGGTCTGTTAGGTCTCCTCTGATTAGGAGGTCTCATGACCTAATTAGGTCTGTGACCTAATCGTAAGATTCACCTTGGACTGTTATGTCAATGAGAAGTAAACTTCTTTTGAGCCATTGTGTGTATTTTCCACACAGCTTAACCTATCCTAACACATCAGATTGGTTGTTAGTGTTGAGGGCACACTGGCATTTGTGGTCATAACTTTGAAGAGGGTCCAATCCTGATTCTGGGTGGTGTGATCCTGCCAGGAATCTTAGAGCAGAGGATAATCAGGTATTGGTTACAGCAATAATAAATTCCGCATGGTTGGAAAATTGTTAAAATGGAAGTACAGGAGTGAGTGGAAAAGATAAGTGAGCTATCAGGGTAGGAGGTAATGATCAAGGAATGAGATTATATTGATTACAAGGTCTAGAGTAAGATTATAGGAGTAGGTTGCTAGATGAGGTGCAGGAAATTAGTGTCAGAGTCCAAAAGGTGGTGGAACTGAAATCTCCTCAATAAAAGAAAGAACAAATAGAAATATTGCACAGGTGAGTGGAGGCACTCTTACTTTGTTGTGTCCAGTTGGAATTAAAGTGTGATCAGACGCAAACATTTATCTTCATTCTGCTTGTCACTCCACCGTCCCACAGCCATTTCAATTGCAGGACATTTTCAATTTGGTGATTCAGAAGGAAAAGTCATTGAATCACTCTTCAGAGCTGCTCATTTGCATTTTGCTCCCATTGTTTGCTCCCATTGCCGAAAAGGTCTGAACTGTCAGATCATAACAGAAATGTACAACAATGCAGTCAGAGAATACTGTTTTCCCTTGCTTGGAAAATAAAACCTTTATTTTACATTTGCATTTTTCCCAAGTCTGTTTGCTGTAAAAATCTGAAGCTAAACAGAAACCCAGCCTGTTGCTTCTCCCTGAGAACATTAATTGTCTCCAATCATTGTTAGAGCATCTGTTTCACATTTTGACAAGTGCACTTATCTTCTTTTTTCCCTTCATATTTCTCTGGTAAAAATAATGAATAAATTACAGGGGGATGACAAATGTGTTGATAATCAAGATGAAACACAGATGAAGTGGAAGAGGCTGTATTTCTTTGCAGAGTTGTAAATTGCTTTTTTTTTTTCCTTGTGCATTGACATGCCTGACTTAGAAACTAAAAATACCACCACATGGGAACATTAACAGAATTGTTCAAACAGAAATGATTTTTCACGAATAGAAATATATAAACAGCATTTCTTTTTGACATCATGTGTCATATTTGCCTCACAATCTGGATACCCCAGGAAAGAATATCTAGCTTCTTATAGTTCTAAGAGGCTTAGATGGTAGTCAATATTATACAATCTAATACATCACAGTTGCATTTGAAAATAGTTGTTAAATCTTGAATGGAATTTGGGAATGTCCAGTTGAAGAGAGCAAACCTTGTTCAATCTCAAAGACATTAACCTCAGAGAAACAACTCTAAATTGGGTGTCAGGAGACCTTAATTCCATCTTCAGACCATTCCCTTCAAATTCTTTATGAAAAGATTCATTTTCAATATTATAGTCTCTGCAATCACTGTACTCAGGAATCAGTAAAAAAAAAAAAAAAAAAAATCAGTAAAAAAAATGAGTTTGGGTAGACTAGTAGGGGTCATCAATGTTGCCCCACTGATTAAAACTTGCAGAAGTATTAGTCTATTTTTTAAATTGTGTTTTATTGCCTTTAGATAGAATGTACTCTCTTCAGCTTGCTGCAGTGCCCAACCACACTTTATTTTCCAGCACCTAGATATTGTCATCTATGTGGAGTTAGAAATATTTGGCTTGTAGAGACCCAGGCTATGTGCAGACGTTATGCCCTGAGAGCTCAAATTATTCCATGTCTATTATATCTATCCGTATCCAGATTGTTAATATCCTGACCTTTTTTCTTTCACCACCACCACACTTCTGAATATGAAAGCAAAGAAATGAGTTCAGAACCTACAGAGTCTACATGATCCATTCAAGCAAGTTCAAACTGGCTGAGAATTTATTTCTTAGTTATGGAGGAAAAGAAAAATCAAACAATACACGTGGCAAATCCCAAGAGGGACAGTTCTATTTACACATTGAAGCATAACAAAGCTGTGGCATATGCCTTATTTTTTTTGTATGGACTCTTCCTGAATAGTAACCTTTACCAAGGATCTCATAAATCTTTACAGATACTCTAAAGAAAAGCGGACTCTAACCACGTACCTGCAATTTCCATAAATGTATGTGAAAACTTGCTTTATGAATGGATTTGCATAAGACTACCAAGCTAACTATAAAAAGCATGGAGTGCAAACATGAGTTCTACTTTACATATGCAAATATGTGTTGAAGCTTAGAGTTGTTGCCTTGCTTGTTAAAACTATGTCCCAGTAGATTTGAATTGAGAAGGAAATTTCTAAAGTAGCAAATAGGAACAACCAAGGTAATTAAGAAAGTTCTCTGTTCTTAGAAAATTGACACATCTCATATGTGAAAAACTGCCACTTCATAAATGTACTATGCAGTTACCACCATATGGGCTGTTTTGCTACAACTATTAAGATGCAATTAAATAAAGATTTGAGATAAAGGAATGCATACAATCTTTGGTCCAAAACATAAATTGAATCTTACTTTTGAATTTATATGAAAATTTGGCTTACTTTGTCTATTTTTAATCTAATGCTACCTTTCTTTGCAAATAAAATATTAAGATAATAAATTAATTCACAAGTGAAAAATATAAGTTATATACATTTCATATTAGATTGCTTAAAACGTCAAAATTAAGTTCTTTTGAAAAATGAATTTGTTTTTGTAATAATGTTTTCCACTTGATTGAATTTTTGTTTTTTAGTGGTTAGAAGCATCATTTTATCATTAGGTGGAAACCTTATTAATATATTATAAATTCTAGTACTAACCTTAAAATAAAAATACAAAAATGTCCTTATTCTGATTTTTTAAGAAAAATCTTTAATCTAGTTATTTTATATGAAGCATTACTTATGGAATCTTAAAAAATAATTTCAAAGTGTCTGGACTGAATGACAATTTGTATCATTGATGTCATTCAGAGCATGTCACAATTTGGGTTCTCTGGGAAGCAGACTCTGAGACAGTTTGTTGCTCAGAAAGTTTATTAGGAAGTGACCTTGAAATCATCCCTGAGGAGGGAGGGGAGGAAGCAGGGCTGGGTAGAGACAGAAGTGGAGCCTTGATTGAGAGCCAGTACTTCACCCAGCCCCATGGGAAGCTCAGGACCTGAAATGGCCCTTCATAGTTGTCCTACTAAAAATGGCCAGGTGTTTTTAGTTCTGCCTCCACAGATATGAAATATGGGCCTCTGCCAGAAGAGTGTGGCTTTGCTATTGGCAGTTCTCTGCAGTTGGGGCCACATTCCTAACAAGCGGACAGTTGAAGAGAGTTTGCTGACCACACTCCTTGCAGCTGGGGCAACAAGAGCTTACAGTGACCCTCCTTGTTGACTGCAGTCCACCTCTTGTGCTGCTCAAATGCACCTCTTCATACATGTCAAGGAAGCAGTTCCTCCAAGTTTCTGATGGTCCTCTCTTATTAGAGGAAACTTAGTGGAGAAAGATTATTGAGACAAGCTACAGTAACAGCTGATCTGATGAGTGAGCCAGATCTGCTGCTCAGGGGGCAATTCTGCTTGCTGCAGTGGCTTTGCTGGTGTTATTAATCAGATTCTCTCTCTCTCTCTGAGTTCCTGGTCATCATGCCCTACTAAAGTTATATATTAGTCTTCCTAGGCTGCCATAATAGAATACCATGGAGTGAGTGGGTTTAAACAACAAAAATTTGTTTTCTCACAGTTCTGGAGGCTAGCAAGTTTAAGATCAAGATTCCATCATATTGGTTTCTCATGAGACCTCTTTTCCTGGCTTGTAGATGACAAACTTCTCTCTGTGGCCTTTTCTGGCCTCTTCTCTGTGTGCATGTGGAGAGTGAGTGAGTGAGATCTCCAGAGTCTCTTCCTCTTCTTGGAAGTTTATCAATCCGATCAGATTAGAGTTCCACCCGTCAATTTTAACCACTTCCTCACAGGCCCTATCTTAATGTCACATGGGGGTTAGGACTCATAACAGACTGTGATTACCGAACAAGACTATTTACCATGACAATTGGGCAAGGCAATAAAAAGCCAAGTGGATGGCTTGGATATTCAGTATATCCCTATCTTTATTGTACAACAACAATCCTACCATCCTTTTACTGATCAATGCTTAGTAATCCAAGATGATGATGTCCCTTCTTGCCTGGAAGTCCTTGAACACAGGAACACAAAGTGCCCTGCTTGAAGTCAAGCTTACTATTCAGTGACACTTCTGCCATGTCCTCTAGCATGTATTTCCCCCTGGGGACCCCGACCTCTAACCCTACTCAATCCAGAGTCTCAGGGATAAGAAGCACATGTTCCCCAAGCGAGCCATTCAGGTGGTGGTAAAGTGGGGAACATTTGAGCATCTTGTACCCATGTAGTCTTCCTACTGGGGAAAAAGTAGCATATAAATCTCATTGATTCAGGGTACACATTGTGTCCTGAAGGATGGTGTCCTATTTCTGAAAAGTATTTCCTCCAATCTGGAGCTTTGGCTCTGACTTCATCAGGCTTTTCCCATGCTCTATTTGAGAGACAGCTTTTGGGGAGTGCAGTATGTGATATGACCCACGGTTGTGGGTCCTTTCATGAACTGTATTTGCTGTGAAGTCAGTTGCTTAGTGTGATGTGATGTTTCATGGGATCCCATGTCAGCAGATCAAACACATCATAAGCCCTCGGACATGGTGCTGGCTGAGACCCTGCCTGCTCTTGGAATATGCTTACATAATCAACTTGCCATTAGGTGCCCAGTTCATCTTCTCAAGCAATGGTGCCATATTGGGGGCTCAGCACTGGTCTCTGTTGTTGGCAGTTTGAACAGCCAGCAGTGATAGTATTCTCTTATCTGTCACTTAAAATGTTAAAATGAAACTTTAGCAAAATAATAAAAGACCTAAATAGTTAGAGTTTGAATTCAGCTTTTCACTTTGCTTTCTTATCTTTCCTTCTCTGCATGTCCTCTGAATGCATAAATCCTTGTATACCATACCTAAGACATATTCATAGCAGACACAATAATTGTTTGATGAATAAATCAGCAAATGAATGATAAATGATAAGAGATGCTGCATGACAGAATTTGGATCATGTATTCAACCAGCATCTTTTGAGCATGTTATACATGCACATGGGATATAAAAAATAAGTCCCTGCCCTAGGTATATGAAAAGTGTAGTAGTTTACACACATATAAAAAGACAGAATAGGGCTTCCCTGGTGGCGCAGTGGTTGAGAATCCGCCTGCCGATGCAGGAGACACGGGTTCGTGCCCTGGTCCGGGAAGATCCCACATGCCGCGGAGCAACTAAGCCCGTGAGCCGTGGCCGCTAGGCCTGCGCGTCCGGAGCCTGTGCTCCGCAACGGGAGAGGCCACAACAGTGAGAGGCCCGCATACCGCAAAAAAAAAAAAAAAAAAGACAGAATATAATTATAGTGTGAAAATTAATAGAAAAGATGTGCTGTTAGTGGAAAGTATTATTAATGCTCAGTGGTTGAAGGGCTTAATTTGCTTAATGGAATTCAACAAAAGTTTTCTCCACAGAGTAGATTTTACTTAAATAGTATCTGTAAGAAATAGGAAAAGATAGGTTGGACCTCTTTTTAGTCAGCAAGAAGCAGCAGCCAACACAAATGAAGGATGGAAAAGTTAAGAATAGGTTAAAAGAGTTAACCTCAGAAAGAAAACCCTGCTTATAATGTGCATTCAATGAGGGCTGAGGTTTTTTCTGGTTTTTTTTTTTGTTGTTGTTGTTGTTCACTGTTGTATCCCAAGTAATTAAAATGATTCCTGGAACCTCATGCATAAGTCAGTAAATATTTGTACAGTGAAGAGCTCCTTCCAGGTAAGGGCTCCCCTAACAATAGTCCTGCAAGATATTAACACCAGCGACCTTACCTCTTGAATTAGTTAGTGTATGGGTAAACTGCTGTAACAAAGAGATCTGAAACTACAGAAGCTTAAACGAAGGAGAAATGTATTTATTTTTCTTCTGTATAACAGTCCATAAGTTGACAGTCCTCAGTCAGTGCTGTGGTGTAGCCCTCCTCAACATGAAGATTCTATGACTGAGTTCAAGGCAGCTGTACCTGCTGTCTCCATTTCCCAGCAAGTGGAGGAAGAAAAGAGTGCAAGGAGAGAGAACTTCCTAAAGAATTTGACACAGACATTGCACACATTACCACATCTCGCTGGTTACATTTCACTGGCCAGGACTTAGTTCCATGGCTTCGCTTGGGTAGAAGGGAGACCAGGAAGTGTGGTTTCTAGCTAGGTGGTGATGCTCCCAGCTGAGACAGTGTGAGGATGGCACTGTTACTGAAACTAAGAAGGATGAATACCAGGGAAAATATCAAACTCTGAAGTTCAAGGTAATCTCATACTTTAGATATTTACTTCTTATTTTATTTTATTCAAAGACATCACTTATCAGGTTGTGCACCTGCCTCACTAATGTCTCTTCTCAATCCCGTTTACTGGATTTTCCTTTATATGTAAATGTTAGAATCTTCCAGGAACACATCCTTGGCCCTCTCTTCCTATCTACGTGTACTCTATCTATGGTGAATAAGTAGAGACACATTCCCGCAGCCTCAAACACTGGTTTATTTATTAATCTCATACTCATAATCTCTATGTGTATATTCTCTATATACAGAACTTATTTCCTTTCTCTGCTGCTTGACCCTATCCCTAAATCCCCAGTTGCCAACTCAACATTTCCAATTGGATATCTAATAGTTATTTCAAACCTAACTTGGTGAAAATATAACTATGGATTCCTACCACTCTAAAAACTTGCTCCTGACTCCCCATGCTTTTTTCAACCTCAGTAAAATGCATTACTACATACCCAGTTGCTCAAATAAATTAAGAATCATTCTTGATTTTCCTCTGTCTTTCCAATCCCATATCCCAAACATACATACATACATGAAAATAGGGGCTTCCCTGGTGGTGCAGTGGTTGCGAGTCCGCCTGCCGATGCAGGGGACACGGGTTCGTGCTCCAGTCCGGGAAGATCCCACATGCTGCGGAGCGGCTGGGCCCGTGAGCCATGGCTGCTGAGCCTGCGCGTCCACAGCCTGTGCTCCGCAACGGGACAGGCCACAACAATGAGAGGCCTGCGTACCACAATCAATCAATCAGTCAGTCAATCAATAACTCTCTCTCTCTATCCATCTATCTATCTATCTCTAAATTATATCCTGAAAACCTCCAATAGCTTCCCGTTGCTCTTTGAATAAAATCTGCTTATATCCCCCTCCATTGCCCAAAATCAGAAGTGATATTCAAAATATTTATCACTGGGCACAGCATGTGCACTAGGGGTTAGACTATGCACAGGTGAGAGTGCTGAAGCAGGGCCCTAGAGGCTGCCTGTTGCAGATCTCATTTACCCTTTAGTTGCCAAATCATGAGGAGGACTGTAGGGTCCCAGGTACAGACTGAAGTCATCAAAGTAGGCATTTTAAGGGTTTTGGCCAGTAGTATAGAAATAGTATACTATTTATCGAGTAGTGTAGAAATATTTCAACACCTTAACAACTAGCACCCCAAAAGTATGTACCAGTAAATAGTAGCCTTGTGTGTGAAAGCCCCTAAGACCTATTATAGATATCTCCCTCTTCAACTTAGTATCTACCCTCTCTACCCCTTGTTCAACAAACTCATCCACAGTGGCATTTTTTTTCCCTATATTTTGAACCTATGTAGCTTCTTCCAATATTAGGCCTTTCCATTTGCTGTTCTTCCTATTTCAGAAACACTTTCCCCATATGACTGCTTCAAATATCACCTCTTCAGAGAGCGTTTCTCAGACCACACTAGCTGTGATGCCTCCATGCCACTTCACCTCTTTTATCTTCTTCATAGCATTTATCAGCATCTAATTTCCTTATCTGTGTATGTACTAACAAGAGGTTAATGGTTTATCTTCCTCCTCTAGAAGGTATTTTTGTTTTTTTTTGTTTTTTACATCTTTATTGGAGTATAATTGCTTTACAATATTGTGTTAGTTTCTGCTGTATAACAAAGTGAATCAGCTATATGTATACATATATCCCCATATCCCCTCCCTCTTGAGCCTCCCTCCCATCCTCCCTATCCCACTAGAAGGTATGTTTTGTAATGATTGCCTTCCTCAATACTCTATCCCTACTGTGTAAGTATCTTTCACTAAGCTAATTTCCAAATCCCGAATATTTGGTAGCACATATTAATCAAGAATAAATATCTGAGTTAATAGATGTTGACCTCAAAACCCTTATTATCTCCTAACACTGCCTCTTGTGTCTCACTGCCAGTCTCATCTCATTTATCTTGATCTTCCAAACAAACAAGTTTATGAAAATCTATGTCAAAAATCAGGTATCCCTTCACAAATTAGAAGAGATGAGACAACATACCACATTTTACCCTCAACTTAAAATTTCCTTTAATCATTTATTTATTTAGGAAACTTTTATCGATTTCCACTTGGAGCCAGTACTCTGCTAGATGCTAGAGATATAGAGCTGAATAAAGAAATAATCTTTGCCCTTAAGGAACTCAGAGTGCAGTGGAAGTAAGCGTTGTCAGTTCCATGGTCCAAGTATGCATAAGATGCTGGGAGAGGCATTGGAGGCAGCAAGCTGTGAACGTATGTAATAAAGATTCATCGATTTGCACAGGTTATGAGTCACCCTAATATAAGGGATGCCAAAACCACCAGATAAACATGCCTCTCCAAACCTTTCCTTGAATTGCACTGAATTATCAGTGGAACCTTGTAAAGTAATAAAAGATTTTTGACAAGCTTTCAAAGATTCTTCTGTTAGATTAAAAAGAAAGAAAAAAAAGATGCAAATTGAAACATTACACATTTCCAAGGATTGCTGATTTAAGCTCCCTGAAAGTATTCCTTTTTATGTTCAGCTCTCTGAGAGGAGTTTATTGCTGTGATTTGGGATTTTCCCTTTTATATATTTCTATCTCTTCCTTCTGTCATAAATACATTTACTGACCTCTTGTTGCCACCATCAAATCCAACAGAATTATTTCAAAGACATATGTCCTTTAAAATTATTGCAAAGATAGGGCATAAGAATGGACTCAATTCTCCTGACTCCAATTTTCTCTTCAAGATCAGGGTTTCATTGTAAGGCAATGAGAGCTCTGTGCTAGAGGGGAAAGAGGTAACTCTAAGAACTGGGCCCCCTAGAACCATCTACTCAGATAATTTATCATTCCATCCTCTTGGAATTGTGATATAGCTTTGCCCTGTCACTGCCACCTTGTTACTTTTGTTTTATATACCCTTACAGATTTTCACACAATCACAACCCTACTGCAAGCTTCAAGCATACCAGTTAGCAAAAATATCTAAATATGTGTGGAAATTTGTGTCTTAAGTTGGGGTACAACACACCAGTTGCCATAAAGTTATTTTAGTTCTATTTAAACTCAGTTGTCGCTTTTTTATATAACTTACTTTTTATTAGTTTATTCTTGTTCTCCTTTCAAGTGAATGTAATGCATTTGAAACATGCCAAATTATCAGCACAGACTTAAATTCTTTGTTTAGGTCATGGGACACGTACAGCATCAGTAGCAACAGGAAAATACGTAATGCTGCTTAATAAATGTTTATTGATGAGGGATCCCTGCTGTGAACAGAACAGGATTTTTCACAAATATTCCAATTGCTGTATCAACAATCCACTCCAAGCCAAACAGCATATCCATGAATATGCTAAATTGTAAAGAGAAAAAAATTGATGAGAAAAGGGGGAGAGAGAGAGAGAGAGACAGGGAAAGAAAATTTATGTTTGTGTGTTACACAAATTGAAAGATAAATGAAAAGGTATATATATATATATATATATATATATATATTTCAGTAGATAGATAGATATTATTTCAGTATACTTTAGTTTCTTTTCCACACAGTGGACAAGGCATGGATCTTAGAATGCTAACTCCATGTACCCACAATTCCAATCCCAACTTTTATATTATTGCTGTTATTAAATTATGTATATATATACACACACACATACATATATGTAGAGTATGTGTGTGTATATATGTATAGTATGTATGTGTTTATATTTAAGTCCTGTATTATACTTATTACTTTATACCATTAATAATCATATTACTATTTTATATCATCAGTATTCACATATAAACTTTTTCTAGTGTTCTTCATTTCCACTTTTCCATATAACATGATTTTCCTCCTGCCTGAAAAACTCCATTTAAACTTTTCGGGGGAATGTGCTGGTGAAGATTTCTCACTGTGTTTGTTTGGAAATGTCCTTTCACTTTCACTTGAGTACAGAATTTTAGGATGTCTCATTTTATTTTTTAGCATTTTAAAGATGTTAATTTATTATCCTCTATTCTTCATTTTTGTTGAGAAGTCACTGTAAGTTTTATTGACTTTCTAGATGCTTTTAAGATTTTCTTTTTGTGTTTGATTTACAAGAGTGATACATCGGTGTGCCCTAGTGTGACATTCTATATATGTATCCTGATTGTTTTATAGCATTTTTTGAATCTGTGGTTTGATGTTTTCAGTTTTGGAAAATTCTTGTCCATTATCCCTTCCAATATTATTTATACCCCTTTCTTTTTCTCCACTACTACTGGGTGGGGCTGCAATTTTAAAAGTTAGAATTTTTCACTTTTTTTCATAGTTATATTCTTTTCTGGATTTTTCTATTCATTTGTTTTTTATTCTTCAATCCAGATATTTTCTGCTGACTTGTAATTCTTTGATAAATCCTTTCTTTTTCTCTCTAAAATTTGTTCTTAACTCACATTTGAGCTCATAATTTCAATTATTCCATTTTAAATAAACTTTTAATTATAGAGTAGTTATAGACGTAACAGAAAAGTTGCAAAAATAGTACACAGAATTCCCATATACCCTACATCCAGTTTCCCCTATTGCTAACATCTTACCTTAGTATAGTACACTTATCACAATTAATGAACTGTTATCAATACATTAATTATTCCATTTTTAATTCTAGAATTTTATTTTCTGGGACTCTAGTATAATGCACCTTGTAATCTGTATTATTCCGCTTACTAATCATAGTTATTTTAATATCTATGTCTAATAACTTCAATAATGGGTCTTCTGTGAGTCAGTTTCTAAAATATTTTATTTTCCTTTTGGTTGTTTTGCTTGGTATATTTGGTGTTATTTTTTAATATCAGCCATCATATCTGAAAAGTTGTGGAAGTCCTGGAAGATGTATTCTTTATCCAGAGAAGGTCCTTTCTATCCTCTGATAGATAGCTTGGAGGGGATGATACTAAACCAGTGACTGGACTGGTTTAGAGGATCAGTTTTACCAACATCTTGCACTCTTGCACTACTAAGAAGTAGCTCTCCAGGGATCCCACCTGAATGTCTCTGGTGATAACTAGGGTTTCTCTTATTTGATTGTCTGTGTATCCACCTTTTTCTTCTTTTGTCTCTTCAGCTTGAAACCAAACAGGACCTTGTGGTACAGGGACAGACCCTCCCATGTCCCCTTCCTCTTGTCTATAAGAAAGCTCTAGCCTCCTTAGCCTTCCCTGAGTTCCAAAGAGCAAATTTAATCAGAGAAATAAGAAAATGTAGAAACAAGGAAAACAGTCAAGTAAGACAAAATAATAATAGTTTGGCCATAAAGTCAAGAACCTTTAGTTCCTCCTCTAGGGCTGTCGATAATATCCTGAGTCATATCCCTGAGTTGTTTTACATATACTAAAACCCCATCCAGTAAAAGTTAACTACATGCTGACCACCAGCACAAAGACCTCAAACTGGTTGGAACCAACAGGTTGACAATTGAGATTGCTGAAATATCACCGTTACCTCACCATCAACCAATCAGAAAATTGAGCATGAACTGATCACGAACTCCATGACCCTCTCCCTCACCCTGTCTTTAAAAACGCTTCCCTGAAAGTCATCAGGGAATTTGGATCTTTCAAATATGAGCTGCCCATTTTCCTTGCTTCACCATGCAATAAATGCTGTACTTTCCTTCATCACAACCGGGTATCAGTAGATTGGCTTTGCTGCACATCAGGCAAGTGGACACAAGTTTGGTTGAGTAACAAGCTCTGTAAGATTGCAGATAACTTGCTCTACTTTTTAATGGCTTTCTGCTTAGCTCCTTAGTTCCCTGCCTTGAAACAAATAATATGCAAATACCATAAAGAGAAAACTGTGAATTGTTTAAGATTGACTCACCATGTTCTTGGCCCTTTAAATCCTAGCTGCTTGGCTACACTGAATTTTGATTTTGGTTTACTCAGACTTATGTCATCCCTCAAAGTTCTGCTGATTTTTCTGCCTCTTAGCCATGGCCCTCTGCCTGGATTTCTCCACCTCTTGTGTAACATAAATTGCAACTGCCACTAAGAGAAAGTGGCTCATAGAATGTACTGGTCTTGGCTTCTCAAGTTCTAGTTGCCTTGGAACCTCACCGATGCCCTCAAATTGTTTTTCTAATTTTACATAATCTATCTAGTTTTTTTTTTTTTAAGTGGGATCACTTATCTACCACAAGCTACTCCATCTTAGCTAAAAGAGAAAGTTTTTCTGCATTATTCTTCTGCTACTATCATTGGTTTTACTCATTTCTGAGATAAAAATATATACAGTAAAATGCATAAATTATAATTACACAGCCAAATACATTTTATATAATTATGCATTTGTGTAACTACCCCCAAGATCAAAATATTAAACTGTTGAATATTTCTGGCATCACAGATGGTCCCAAGAGACCCCTTTTAGTCTCAAATAATATCCTCCACCCTACAGAGAACCACTATTCTAACCTTTATATCCAAAAATTAATGTTATCTATTCTTGAATTTCATATAAATGGAATTATAAAATATCTGTCCTTTGTGTCTGGTTTCTTGATGAAATTTTTTTTATTTGAGATTTATCTATGTAGTTGCATATATTGGTAGTTTGCTTTTATTTTTACTGATGTGTAGTTTTAAACTATATGAATATACCACAATTTTTCAAGTCCGTTCTATCTTTGATGGTATTTCCAACTTGGGATTCTTATAAATAAACCTACCATACACAGTCTCTTAAAAGTCTATCTGTGATCATCAAGCACTCTTTGCTACTGAGTATATGCCTACCAATGAGCATTTAAAATTGTGAAGCAAAACATTCATTCTCATTGTAATAAGGGAAAGACAAAAAAGTCTTTAGAAGCATCACTATTTACTATTTTTTCCAGAAGTGCTAGCCACATAATAAGGCAAGAAAAACTAAATTAAATATACAAATATTGGAAAAGTAAAGAAAAAAGTCATGATCATTATCAGGAATTAGATTCTCTAGCTGAAATAAAATGAAACATATAAATGAACAAACATACCACTAAAATAAACTATTCTGCTTAGAAAATAAAATAACTGTCCTAGATTTAAAAAATCACAGTTGACCATTAAAAAGCAGGGAAAGTTGTCAAAGATGGACCAAAAGGAATTATCAGAGCAGATAAGATGGTCTAAATATGTGACTGTCTTTAAAATTAATCTTTAAAAAGTCAATAGATTTAAATATACTAGAATAACTTGATAATGTAGAATCTGAACATTCAAATAAATAACTTATTTATTAAGGTGTTGAATAATTGGCATAAGGTAATTTGAATTCTGCTCTTCTTGATGCCTACAAATATGGATGTTAGTTTTTACGAAAAAAAATTTATAGCTGGTACGTGGTATGTATCTTTGTCAACAAAAAGAAAACAATTTAGATATTTTCATATTTCTATGAGGAAAGTTAATGGAGCTAACAGGGCAAGTATAGTATTTATTTTCAGTAGAGGTAATATTGTTTAAAATGACATACCTCTTCCATGCTAACTAAAGAGAGATCTAGCAGACTATAAAAACCTTCAAAGAAGTGGACCTCTGAGAGACCATTCTTTCTATATATCTACTCTTCTAGCTACAGGACAATCAAGTCCACAGTGAGCATCCAGAGAAGCAACTGCATTTGCCAATGAACACAATCTTTACATTTCAGTATTATTTACCTAGATATGAGTCTGTGTAAAAACATAATATGGGTTTGCAATACAAAGGAAAAAAAACTTTCTAAGTGTCTAAAATGCATATAAATGCACATAGGATGCTCAGTTAATCTCATTTCAGTATCTTTGAAGAGAAAGTAAAATTGTGCCCTTAACAATTACAAGAAAAATTTATAATCAAACATATATAGTATCCAGAATATGATAAGTCCTCAGTACATATTTGGTGATGGATGCTTGTCCTTTAATTCCTTTTTATAATAATCTCATTAAACCCTGATTAAATCAATAATACAGTGCTAGTACATAGTACACAATTCATAATTGTTTGTTGAACTTGAGTTTGAAGCCATATTTAAGTTAATGAACTGTAACTCTAATTTACTCCCTTGTCTAGCAACAAGAAGGTTTTTTTTTTTTTTTTTTTTCCCATTTCCACGACCCCTAAAGTTTTCTGGATGGTTGGAGATGAGACAGAGAAAACATAAACATTTTCTTTGGGCAAGGCTTTCTCAATTTTCCTGTTTTGGGATAATAAAGCGTGAGTTTTAATTAAGTTTGTAGGCTTACCATCTGTGAGCATCTGGAGTTTCATTCTGTTGCAGTGTTGCAAGTGTACCAATTCCAGCTCTCCTGAAAGTGGAGGACATGTGGACCAGAGAGCAGGGTAATGACAGGCAGGTAATATTTCCCTTAAGGTCACTTTCTATTCTATCCCTGAGTACATTAAAGTGTTAGTATAACCCTTCAAAGTCATTTATACTGTATTATCACTTGCACAAAGCTTATAATAAGTCTACTTATCCTTTATTTTTCCTTTTGATAACATGCTAAATTTGAGATTTTTCATTCTTAGCTAATCACTTTCAAAATACAGTTTGTTCAGATCATTATTTACTAATTAAGACAAAAACATTCATTTTACTTACAAATAGGAAAAAATTTCTAATGCCATTACTATAAAAAAATAATTCTAAGGTTTGCTATTTTTTTAAATGAAAATTTAGGAAACAAAGAGGGCTGATTATATCAACATTTAAAAACTGATAGAATAATTTTGACCAAATAACATGATACCTAACTTTTTTAAGGTAACAAAAAATCAGTGTCAAACAGGAAAATCTTATCAGCTGTTGCTTAATCATCAAAAGTGTGTGGTCTTGAAAGTATGGTATAAAAACTCCATTGTTAAAATGTAATTTAAGTATCAGTGGTGAAATTTGCCATAGGTGATTGGACATATATTGAATTTAGGCTTTCATTATAATTATTATCAAAAGTACTGATTAAATAACTTTTATTTCTGCAATTGGCAACAGTGTGATATTGTGAAAAAGCAGTTTCAGTGGATTACATGTACTTTCAGTTGAAAGATTTTTTAGCAGCCTATAACCTGGCAGCATTCTGTCAGTCAAGGGGCAATTTACATTTTCAAAAGATTGTAAATTACTTTCTTGAGATAAGAAACCTTTTATTAAAAGTATAATGTATGTTTTAGTTTGGAACTCTCCAACTTTAAAACTTGGCTTAAACCAATAGCTATTTTATCATGTCATGATTTTGAGGGACAGGATTTTGCTTAGCAATCAGCTAAGTGATTCTTCTTTGTATATGACATCAACTCTGTCACTCAGTGATAATCAGCGGACAGATAATATAGTCTGAAGGGTCTAAAACAGCTTTGCTCACATATCTTTGCCTTACTGGTGATGACTGGAAAACAGTCAACCAGACAAGTGACTTGCATTCTCCAAGTGACTTGGGTTCCCTCACAGCATGGCACCCTCAGGGTAATCAGATAATGGGATGGCCCAGGACTCCAAAAAATTGTTTTCCAACAGGCCTGGGTAAAAGCTGCAAGCTTTTTGTGACTTACCCTTAAATGTCACAGAATATCACATATTCTGCATTCTGTTGATTAAATAAGTTACTAAGACTAGCCCGTGTTCCAGAGGAGTGAAAATAAACACCACCCCTCTATGAGGAAGTGCAAAAGCATTTGTGTCCATTTTTAATCTAATATAATATATAGAAAAAAAGTGTATCTCACATAAATATAACAACGGGCACACTTTCACACACTGGATACACCTGAATAACTCAAACCTAGATTAGGAAATAGAACATTAACAAACAGCACTGCAGAGTCCCAATTTATTCTTCCCCTTTCAAGTTATAAGCCACTCCTCCAGAATAACCGCGATCCTAACTTCCAAAAGCATGGTTTAGTTATTGTGCTGTATACTGGAGTCAGGCATATAACTTCTTCTGTTCAACATTATGTCTGTGAGAATCTATCTATATTGTGGGACATAGTTTTAGTGTTTATTTTCATTGCTGTATAGTATTTTATTGTGAGAATATAACACAAATTTTATTTATCCATTCTGCTACTGGGTAGATAGATATATAGGTAGTTCTCAGTTCAGGCTATTCTTTAAAACTTACAGAAATCGCATTTGCAGACTTTTTTTTCTGGTTATAGGGTAGGGCTTTTCCACAACAACACAGGGAACAATAAAAGGGATTAATCATATAGAAAAAAAGAGGACACATCATTTTCATAATTTTTTGCTTACATATTTTCAATACCTATTTGTAGTAGATGATGTAAAAAAATCCACAACAGCTCAGATAAGTGATTTTTAAGGAAGAAATTTCCCTTCCCTGCAAAATTCACTTTCAGGTATCACTATTTCTAATAACTAACCTAATGCCCTATATGTTTATTCAGGCAAAGAGCTGAACACAAGGATTTCTCTGCATTGACTTTTAGGCCAAGGGTGCCCCAAATTAGGAACTATTTATTGTGAAATTATCACTTCTATATTTTTCATAATCTTACAAAAATTTGGTTTGTTAAGTCATAGCTGCTCCCTACAGCTAAGATGGTTTAAAAAAAAAAAAAAAAGAAAGAAATTTTCTCTTGAGTGTTAGAATAATGTATTTCCAGTCCAGTCTCTAATAAGTATGACTTAAAAACTTTGGGGGAAAGTGTAACCCTTGAAAAATAAATAGAAAGAGACACTAATCAGCTGTAGAGAAAAAGAAACTTCCTCTAGCACAAAACAGAGTTATAGGCAAGTTGTTTCAAACTGAGATCAATGTAACCTGAAAACAAATGACAGTGGATTTTCTATGACTTTGCATGGAATCACTTACTAGCTGATGGGAATGATTCAACAAAAAAGTAAGGCAAACCATAAACTTGTTTTAAAATTGAAAGTTCAGATTAAGCATGAGAGAGGAATGATTGTTTCTCCAATATCTGTCAATAAGTAAATAGCTCTAAATGGTGTGATATGTTCCTTAAATGGATTTTATAGAAATATATGGTATACACCTGGACATAGCTTTGACACCTATTAGTTGTTTTTCTGGATTCTTCACTTTCTCATTTGATTATTTATACATTTTTAATACAAAAGGTTGATAATGACTTTTATCTCTTTCATCAGTTTTTTACTTGTGATCATTTATAGTGCACATAAGGTTGGTCTTTTTATTCACATTACATCCTCACTGACACTTTCTCTGACCAAAAGCCAAGAAAACAAAGAATTGGTTTTAAGACTCTTCTAGAAGTTCCCACACTAAATGAATAATGCCTAGATGGGAAAAACTTCTGCAGGAGGATTGAACTCATCAAAATCTTTTTATTTATTACAGTACGTTGACAAATATATGAAAGTTAAATTATTTTTAAAAATTTTTTTAAATTAATTTATTTTTGGCTACGTTGGGTCTTCATTACTGCACGTGGGCTTTCTCTAGTTGTGTCAGGCAGGGGCTACTCTTCGTTGCAGTGCGCGGGCTTCTCATTGCGGTGGCTTCTCTTGTTGCGGAGCATGGGCTCTAGTTGCATGGGCATGGGCTCTAGTTGCATGGGCTTCAGTAGTTGTGGCTCACAGGCTCTAGAGAGCAGGCTCAGTAGTTGTGGCACACGGGCTTAGTTGCTCTGTGGTATGTGAGATCTTCTCGCACCAGGGCTCAAACCCGTGTCCCCTGCCTTGGCAGGCGGATTCTTAACCACTGTGCCACCAGGGAAGTCCCGAAAGTTAAATTATTTTTAAAAAGAGCTCAGTTATTATGTTTATTATGTATTTTTATTAGTTGTTTCCTAAAATTTCCAGTCTTGATTTTAATACTTTTGAAAGCTATCTTTATCACAATAATTGTGATTCACTTTATCACTTTCATAGATTGAATATCTGGGGTTTGAAGAGTTCATTATTGTTGGTTGGAAATTGGGCCAACAGTCCTTGTGAGTGTGAACACCTATATAAAAACAAGTGTCAGTGCTTGTCAAACTCACCCAATTCTCTTCTGCAATCAGGAGACCTTTGCGCATAGCTTATGTTGAATTCTTTAGTACATCTATATTTTAGTTAAATCTAAAGAGTAAATTACAAAGATTATAAATGATACAGAAAAAGACAAACCATGGGAGAGCGGTTTCATGGAGTAAAATGACTGGATTTTAGCCAAGCCAATCCCTCATGGTCTTCAGTGTACATGAGAGCGACTTAAGTATGAAAATTGTTAACTATGGTTCATTACTCTCATCTGGACATGCCATCCTTTAGGACAAGTTTCTATAGCAAGGCTAGAATTTCTAAAATGCCAGAGACAAAGCTGTTGCCATAAACCTCATTAAAATAGAACACTTCATTATTAAAGATATTTTTATTTATAAATGCCATGCATAAACTGTAAAACAAGCAATGGTGGTTAAACTCCTGGTAGAGCTGTAGAGCTGTGATGCTTAGATAAAGGTATAAAGTTTGACCCTCAGTATTTAATGGATTATGGTGCATTTCAGAGAGCAGGATCACAGGAAGTATTATGAGAAATGTGTGTGTGTGCATGCATGTTTATGATACCTTCAGACATATTTCAGGGGTTCAGACAAGTCAGATAATTTTGCTAAGTGTTTACCCTGTATGTCTCGCCTTTATTAAAAACAAGAAATGTTGGGTGGACCAAGATTTTCGTTTGTCCTAACACAATAAATTGGATCCCCTTCCCACATCCTCATAATTTTCTGTTCAGTTAATTAGTGTATACCTGTGGCTTTGCAAAGTTGGAATGCTAAAGCAAAGAAGCAGCTTGCAATGACGAATTATGTTTACAAGATAAGTTGCAAGACAATATAAATCAATTCATGAAAAGTTACAACTGTTTTACTTCATGTAATTTATTAAACAAATGAGCCAATATTCCACTCTTTTTATCCACATAATAAACTTGTATATCATTGGAGATGCCTATATGTATGGTAAAAAGAGCAAAGTTTCTGGAAAGAGACAGATTAGATCCAAAATTCATCTCTGACATTTAATGCTACCTGCCCTTGAGCAGTTTTCTGAACCTCCGTGAGTCTTAGGTTTCTTCACTGTAAAACAATGATACTAAATACGTGCAGATAGTGCTCAGAAAGTTACCAAAAGAAATGAGGAGTAGAAAAATCTCCCAGAAGAAGGGATTACTAGCACCACTCTATAGATGACACTTCATGCCAGGTAAAATTTGGTCCCAAATGACTCCTTCATTGATTAGCCTAGAAAATACCATATTCCTTTTTAAAAACTCCCCTTCAGCATCACTGCCTCTAGCAAGTTTCTTGACCTCAATCCGTTCCTATTGAATTGACAACTCATTTTCATTCTGCGTTTGTATCTGTGAGAGCACCTTGAAATATTACTCCATGTTTGTCTCTTTACTCTTATAGCCCATATTCCCTCCAACTTTTTTTTTATGAGCATGGAGATGTCCCTGTTCTCACAGGGCTTTCAAATATTAATAAATATTTGAAAGAATGAAGGATGGAACAAATGCCCGAGGTTGTAGTTCAAGCTGCAAAATAGATGCAAGCAAGAATATATGACTAAGGGAAGCACAGAACAGAGCAAGCTTATCAATTGCTCTACAGGTCTTTAGTCAAATGTGGTGAAACTTACATGATTTCAGAAAAAAGCGTTTGGTAATATCCCAAAGTGCATTTTCATTTTGTTGGCAAAGTTTGAGTGTATATGCGTACATACATGTGTCTATAAAGTTCAATAACATTAACCTAATTCAATAACTTTTTCATTTGCAGGAAACAAATAGGGGATAGAACATTAATAAGAATTTCCAGTAGGATTATTTTAATAGCTTCTCTCAATTATTTAACTTAGATTTGTGGTCAATAACATGCTTAGGGCAGTTTAGATTTTCCTAACATACATCCTTGGAGGAAATCATGGTACTACACTGTCATATTAAAAAAGGGATTTGGGAAGTGACTGCTAAATCTTAACAAGAGCTTTTTCCTGAAGATACAAGTGGGTGACAAAGATGAACTTCTCTGCAGTTGGATGTGGTTGGCGATAGAGCTGAGTTCTAGCTAATGGGATATAGGATGAAGGGAAGGGCCACACTTCCAGGGCAGGCCATGGACAGCTTCCTGAGCAATCCTTGATTCCTCCTATCCTGTCCCCTGCCACCAGCTATAAAAGATCCTGGGGAACGGTGGGGATAAAAGTTGGAAAGTGCCAAGGACCCTGTGACATCACTTTCAGGTAATTGCTCAGGAGATCTTTCAGACCAGAAGTCCAGTTTGTAGTGTTGCATGATTGAGAAATGAAATTTCATTTTGTTCAGCTATTTATACCCTAACTAATACAGTGACATTCTGTTTAATATTTTTAAACAGATTAATAAAAATGTACACAATAAATTCTTAAGTTGTTTTTTATATTAAGAATAAGCTTCAAACATACACTAAAGACAAAAGATGTGTAATGAACCCACACACCATCACTTTGTTTCAACAATTATTATGTCATATTTCCTTTAAAATTTTTCCCTCTCTGTATATATATTTTTATATAATTTTTAAAAATTTAAATGTAAGATACAGAAATCATGAGGCTTTGTCCCCAAATATTTAAGAATGTATCTCTTAAGACAGGGAAATAATGGCAATGATTTTTATCTAGTTATCTAATAATATCTAGTCCACACACAAACATTTCAAAAATTGCTGCTTTTGGTAAATTACGGTTCCAGTCAGGATTTAGGAACTGCTAATATCTCTTTAATCTTTTAAACCAGAAACGCACCACCTCCACTGTGTCTTTTTTTTTTTTCACTTCTGTGTGTATTTCCAGTTGCCACTGAAACAAATTACCACAATCTTAGTGGCTTAAAAATTTATTCTCTTACAGTTCTAGAGATCATAAGTGCAAAATGAGTCTTAAAGACTAAAGTGAAGGTATCATCAGGACTGGTTCCTTAGAGAGTCCGTGAGATAGTCCATTCATTACATCTTACACTTCCAGAGGGTGTTGGCATTCCTTAGCTCCTGACCACATCCCTCTAAACTCTACTCCTCTTGACACATCATTTTCTCTACTGTAATAAAACCTCCCTCTGCATTCCTCTTACAAGGCACTTGTGACATGTACAGCCCACTCAGATAAACCAGGATGATCTTCCCATTTCAAGATCCTTAACTGCATATGCAAAGTACCTTTTGCCACATAAAGTAACACAGGTCCTGAAGACTCAGATTTCGGGGGTTTTTTTGTTTGTTTGTTTTTTGTTTTTTTGTGGTACGCGGGCCTCTCACTGTTGTGGCCTCTCCCGTTGCGGAGCACAGGCTCTGGATGCACAGGCCCAGCGGCCATGGCTCACGGGCCCAGCTGCTCCGCGGCATGTGGGATCTTCCTGGACCGGGGCATGAACCTGTGTCCCCTGCATCGGCAAGCAGACCCTCAACCACTGCACCACCAGGGAAACCCCTCAGATTTCTTAATCTTAATTTCTGGAGATCTTAGTGTGCCATTTTCAGCCTACTACAGTGTGTGGTGATACTGATTCTTTGAAAAGATCAGGCCAATTGTCTTATAGAATGCCCCACACTCTGGATTTGCCTAATTATTACTTCAGTGTCATTTAACTTGTTCTTCTATGTCCCATATCTCTTATACAATAAAGATTAGGTTTTAAGGCTTGATGAGATTTAGGCTAAACACTTTTGGCAAAAATAATTTATAGGAGATACTATGAACTTGGAGTTGTATCACACTGGAGGACATGTACTGTCAGATTGTTCTGTTATCAGTAATACTAACTTTGATGATGTTAAGGTGGCCACCACCAGATATCTCTAGTATATTTTTCCTTTTGCGACTGTCAAGACATCTATGGGATAATTGTGTGACCATGCTGTTTTCTAATATTTTACCTAATAATTTTAGTAACCATTGATGATCCTGCTGTCTCATTTTATTTTTACTTCCACCTTTCTTCAAACCTCTTAAAACTTTGCTAATCCCCTCTTTCTTCCTTTACAGATCCAGTTCAATGAGGGTAATTTAATCTTTCTTTTATACTAAAGGATCTCATAAACTCTGGGGTCATCTTTTGAATATTAATCTTCTTTGAACACTAATACAGTGACAAAGAAGAACATTTAGATGATTTAAGAGATCTTGTTACAAGGATCCTGTTTCAAGGAGCTTTGAAACAATGACGCTTTCCTATATCTTACAATGATTTCAACAGTCTGTTGGATTAGACCTATGAATAGTAATGACATCATAGGCATATCAAGAGAAATTAAACTATTGTCTTCTGTTCTTTGCATTATAGTAAGAGGTTATCATATTTTGAAAATTGGTGTATTTTGATATCATGTTTTCTGTTAGTTGGAATGAAAGTGCCTTGATGTGGAAGGTTCTCTCAATGGAGTTTGTCATACTTGTTTTTCTCAAAGGGATTGCTTACATCCAGATGGAGCTCACTGTGAGAACGTGCTCATGATCACCTTTCCATTTGAGTCTCATTATCAAAAGATTATAATCATTCTGCTAGCAGGGAACTGATCAAAATTTCCCAAGAAAAATTTTTGATTGAGATCTGGTGTCATTTTCTATAGTGTCTGTCCCTATAACCTCTCCCACAGCCAATGATTAAACAACTCTGTTGCCAAAAGTCAGTCAATGCCTAGGGCAATCACATATAAGATGCTAGACAGCTGTTTCCTTTCTCCACTAAGTACTGACTGTGAAGATAGAGGGGGAAATTGTTAGGATCAAGATGTTAGGTTAGATTGGATTAACTTACTGACTGAGATGTATAACCATAGCAAGCTCTAAAATTTTATTTTCTGGGTATAGTCACGAGGAAGTGATAGCCAGATCTTCAAGCACACCAAAATAAGATGGAGGAAAAGTTGGATTCTTTTGAGTTCAAATATTTTGGTGGGTTTTTTTCTGTAAGGAAATTACTCTACACCCAAGAGCAAATTAGTGTTTAATTTTGTTTGGGTTTGGTTTTGGTTTTTCATCTTCTTTCACTCCAAAAGGACTAGCTTATTAACTGTATAGGATTGACAGGACAAAATGCCATTTTGAAATCCCTTAAAGGAGCTGAAGGGGAGATTTTCAGAAACAGGGTGACAATATTACAGGATATTTGCATTCATGGACTTGAAAAATGGAAGCTGTTCTACCTCAGAAAGGAGAGGATTATTGTGGAGACAGGAAAGGTAGCGTTACTCAGTCCTCAGTGTACCAGGTGTTGGAGTAAATACTGACCTAATGCTCCTGGCACCAGCTTAAGCCCTCGCAACGCTGTTCCAATATATGGGAAAACATCATCATCTGAAGCTCTTCCTCTCCAGACTCAGCCTTGCAAGGGCTTGAGGATCTATTCGCTCAGCATTGATGCCAGGGAATGATTTCTCCTCTAGGACGTACTAAGAAATGGGTCCTGCAGCATGTGGTGGAAACAGGAGCAGCAGACCCAGCCTCCCTCACTGGGCTCTGACCCCAAGCTCTGTGGGGGCAGGAATGCGGCAGCATTTCACTGTCCTCTAACCAAGTGGTCCTCAAACTTCAGTGCTCCTCAGAATCACCTGGGGACTTGTCCAAACACACATTGCTGGACCACATCCCCCAGAGTCATGAGAATTTGCATTTCTAACAAACTCCCAGGAGATGGCCCTGCAGCCAGCACAGGACCACACTTCTGCATCTACTGCAGCTTCCTTTGCTGTCAGGCTCTTTCACAGAATTCTCTCCTTTTGTTCGTCCTGACAGACGGAAAGATTTATGCCCTTCTTCAAAGCATTGCTCAACAATCCAGCTGTACTGACTCTCCCCAGCCAGGGGCTCAATGCCTCCCTCCCTGTGACCATATGTAATAACACGTCAGAACTTGGAGAACCCTGGGAAGTGTGACTGCAGACTTTTCTACTTGGTGTAGTACTAGGCTGGGACCTAGTATGTTCCTGAATAATTAATCATTATGCAGGATGGCACTTCCCTGGCACCAGTGGTCACTGCATGGACCAGGGAACGTGCTTCATTGCCTCAGGCTTGTCTCCCAAGGACTAGCATCTACAAAATGTGTATTCAGTTTCTACTCAGTGGCCAGTCGTCCTTCTTTGTAGTTCAGGATGCCACAATAGGTTCAAGCCAGACCTACCTCCTCCAATGAGGAGGTCAGTGCATCAGCAAGACCTTGATCTTGATAAATAGACAGGATTAGAGCCCTGGGAGAGGGATAACCTGCACATCTGTATGTCCTGCTAGTCCTCGATCTGGCTTAGGTGTTTCTGTGGCACATAATTAGCTGCACACAAAACTGTGTGCAGTGATACCTGATTTCATAAGAATACGCCATCCCTTCCTACATCACTTTTTAAATTTTTTCATTAAAACAACACAGCCTTGCAGTTCACAATGTTAAGAGGTAGGAAAGGGTACAAGAAGGAGGAAATGGACTTTTGTTACAGTTTATGCAATTATTTGGGGGAGGCAGATATTACATATTAATAACATAATTACTAATGACACTTTATAAATGATATAGAGAATTACAGCAGACAAAAGGAGCATGCTGCATAGGACCTGCTCCAGTCTGATCTCTGAGGAGATGATGTTTGAGAAGTACACATTGCATTTATTCAACACCCATTTAACAGGTCCACTAAGCTCCACTCTGTGAAAGACACATTAAACCTTCTCCCAGTCCTTCAGAGCAGTGATGTCTGAAAAAACTTTCTGTAATGGTAGAAACTGCCTATAATTTCTGCCCGGTCAACCATGCAGCTTCTAACCACTTGTGGCTATTGAGCACTGGAAATGTGATTAGTGTGACTAAGGCACTCTTTTTATTTGTATATAAAAAATTTTAAATGTCACCTGTGGCTGGGAACTACTATATTGGACAGCTCCTACAGACTCTATGGTGACCCAAGAAAAATACATACTTTTGTAGGAAAAAGATGTCAAGACACAGGGTTTATTGAGAATCTGCAAAGTTTGGACAACAGATGGAAATCTGATAAGGCAGAAAGCCAAACATTTAGTTCATACCCAACACATTTCCAGCTTTGCTTATTATAGCCTTCTGTTTCCTAGCTGTGTTGTTCACTTTTTATTTGAATCTATCCAACACATTTGTGCCAAGATCACTGCTCTTTCTTGCCAATGTGTCTGCCTCTCTGATTTCTTGCCCCAGGACCTTATTTACAATTTTTTTCCTAAATGTTAAATAGTCCTTTTTTTTTTTTTTTTTTTGGCCTTTGAAACTATTCCTAGTGTTGAATTGGGCCTTTTTTGACTTTGAGGTACACACTTAAATTAATATACATTCTTAATTTTCTTCTCAAGTTCATGTACTAAAAAATATACTGATGTCAAACTTTTGACTCAATACTGACCCTACTAACAATATTTTGTACCAATATAAATGTTTGATTTTTAAAGCATTCCCATATTTAATATGTAAACAACCCAATGAAGTCTATAACATGAGTTAGCTAACATGCAGCTTATTTGTTTGTTGTGTGTGTTCTTCATGAAGATGTAAGTTTATTAGGAACAGAATCTTTGTCTGTTCACTGATATCTTCCCATTGTCTAGCATAGTCTCTGGCCTAACGTAGAAGCTCGATAAATATTTGTTGGGTAAATAAACCACCAAAGGTCTGGCCTGTTACTTTTTAGCTCAGACTACAGTCAATTATATTTTCTAAGTCTTTGTGAAAGGAGTCTGTATTAACTTTCTGCTGTTTATCACCAATTTTATGTAAATTTCTGCATAAGGATCTCAGCATAAAACTCCTTTATCAACAGAAAAACAACAGTGGTGAATCAGGCACACAATCAGTTACTCATTCACATTTGCATGATGCACTTGAGAATTTCTTATTGCTAGGCACATTGGAGCAATAATAGGGGAAAACATAGAATGCAAGATTAGGATACCATCTGATACAAGTACTATGTATATTATGCCTTGGGAAATTGAGTTTGAATCAAAATGCAATTAAAGGGTTTATTTTTGTTTTTTGTCATCGTCAGAAATTTTGGAAGGGGATTCTGTCAGAATAATTTTAGTTGCTTATACTCCAAACTAAGGATATTGATAAAATGACAAGGAAAATAACAAAAATGAGAGAGAACTTTCTATTTGTATTTTGCAAGCTTGAGTCACGAGTAGTTTTAGCGATATTAATGTTGGGACAAGCCTGGGCCTACAGGTGTGTCTCTCTCTGTAAATTAAATCCAGAAAATCAAACCAGGTCCCTTTTTCTCCATATTAAAAATTGGTATAACTTTGCCAACATGATTAATTCAAGCATTTGAAAGGTAGATCATCCAAAAATAATCATGTGCCTCAGAAAACCAAAGCAAAACAGGGAAGGGTGGGAACTCTCCCTGCACTGTGCCCCTGCTATCCATCATTACCACGGGCAGAGAGGAGATGGCCCTTTAATAGAAACTGGCTAATTTCTTTAGAAATATCTCATTAGGCCTGCCCTTCCTGAGCTGCTTCTCCATTTAAACGTGATAAATGAATTCTGCCACTGCCAATTCCAGCCTGTCCTTCTTTCCCTTAATGACATGAAGATGTGTCATGCTGCAAGCACTCGGGACAGAGATAATTATTCATGGGATGCAAAAAGTGCTTCAGTCACCCAACCCATCGCTGCCACACAGATACTGACTGGAGATGGGACCTTCAGAGCCTGAAAGGTGTTTGAATAGAGATTTGTTTTCATTTTATTTAGGGGGAAAAAATTCTGTGAGTTTGCACACACTTTTATGACTTTTTCTCCATATATATTTTTTTCTATCTCAGATGATTATGTGTGTGAGTGAGTATATATATGTTTGGCACTTGTACTTATTGACTGTAAATATAAATCAGTTTGATTAAACTTAACATTGTTTTAAAGTTGAGATCGATTTTTTTTTAATTGTATTTAGGAGGCACTATATTTTAAATGATGGTTTTCCCTCTCAAACATTAGTTTGGAAACCTATGTAGGCAAATTTTGTGGCTCCAGAGAATGTAATTTATTTCTAAATACCTGGCTTGCCTTAGCTACCTTTTACTGGTATTTTTCCTTTGATTCAAAATTACATTTTTTATTACTTGATGAGCCTCAAATATTGAGCAAAGTTAAGAGGGTTGTTCTCAGTGTTTCAAAGACTAGTGCTTCATGATATTCCTCTTTTTTCTTCAAATCAATGCACAACTGAACTGACTATTATAAAAGATCCTGAGGTTCACACACCCTCAAATGTAAATGGATATCATCTCAAAATGCTAGCTCTGGAAAAGGAATTTGCTGTTTGCCAGAGAGTCAGCCTTTAAATTTTTCTAAGGTAAAATTACATTATATATATGTAAAATATATATTTAAAATTTATATATAGTTACTTTATATATATATATATATAAAAAATATCCGACACACATTTATTTTGGTTTCTTTGTAGGGCTTCCCAGGCTGCCATCTTCTCCACATAAACCATACCCTCTCACAATTCTCATGTGCATTTGGCCCATATTTGTAGCACTAAAATTTATAGATGCCAGAATAGCACTTTTCTGGGAACTCATCGCCAAGTAAAAGCATCCACTTACAAAGCAATATTTTTGTTGCCTTTTATGTGCCGGTTATACACTAATGAGTTAACCATCTTTGTAGACATTTTGTTTTTATTCCTGAGAAAGGTAAAATCATTTTTTGGTAAAGAAACTAAGCCCATTCTTAGGCTATTAAATTAAAACTGTATTTGTCTGCAAAACTTCCTATTCATTGTCATTTTTAATCTTGTCTTAAAAAGTGTCATTTCCAATGCCCCTCTAAATCTTGGAGGCAGGCAGGAATTGTTATTTCTGAAATAAAACTGAGAAACCAAGAGGTCAATTTTCCACTCTCCTGAGGAGTGGAAGAGTGAGATGAGACCACAACCATTCAGTTTATTCAGGATTAGCAAGCAGCTTATTGTCAGAATTCAGATTTTGACTTCTGTACTTTACTGACAAATCTAAAATCAGTAAATAGTGCTAAAAACAAACTAAGTTTGGAAGGGAGATTAAGGGGTCGGATGAGAACTGACAGTACAATAAACAGACCTTTTCCCAGATCATTTCTGGTGCTCTATTTAGAAAATTAAACACATACTCAAATCTTTCCATACAGGTAATCCAAAGACCACATAATGATCTTGAGCCATCATTTTTCTTGTCACTTGACACTTTAACAACAGTAATCGTTATAATTAATATTAAGGACAGTGTAGACAAACTAAAATTATTGAGTAATTACTATTGACATGTCACTATGCTAACAATTTTACATGCATTATTTTGTTTCACTCTCCAAAGAAGTATGAAGGATGAAGTTACTTACTATGAAGTAACTTGCCCAAAGTCACAGCTCAACTCTGGGAGAACCAGGTCTCTCTCTTCCCTGAAATTAGTGTCAAGTTGTTCAGAACCCATATGCATGTGGAGTTTTTCTTCTGACTGATCATGCATTGTTTTATTTATATTTCCTGTCAAGCCTGAGAATCCAGTGTTCTTCCAGCTGTTGTTCTCTAATAAACTAAGGAGATTCACTCTAAATATTTCCCAGCAAGAGAATGCTATTTAAGCCGAAATGTATCTGAGAATCTGAAAGGCTCTTCTGGTAACATTTGCTCTTTAAAACCTCAAGTGCCAGTGAGTGTGTCTGTCATCTTCCAAAGCTGGCTTAGCTGGGAAAGGATGATAGCTCAGGCTGCAGGACAAACAGATCTGTCCAGTTTAGTGCAGGAGGGCAGCATCTGCTGGCAGATCAGCATGTCTGCAAAAAGGAAAATGACTTTTTTTTAAGATCAGCAGTCCAGACAAAAGATAAATGACAAGGTCCAAGAACAGAGGGCAGGTACCAAGATTAGAATGTGTAGCGCCAACTGGCAAACTCCTATATGTTGTGTGAAAATTGCTTTGCATGGAAATAGGCATAATTCATGCTCTCTTTGAAAATGAGCACCGATGATTGTGAGTTGAATGTTTGGGATTTAGTAGCACCAAAGGAGCAGTGAATCAGGTCTGTGTGACTGCATGTCCCTGTGATGACCATATGATCTTTCACGTAATATAGAAAAGACATTTTGCCTTTGCCTAAAAGTCTGGGGGCCCAGAGATTTAGGGTATCTTTCAATGAATCCCAGCCAGTTAGGGCCCAATTCAGGTCTGGAAACTCCTCCTCTTTTCCTCTTTAACCAGATGCCTTTGGGGCAGCCCTGGGCCATTCTGACCTCTGACCTAACAAAGGTGCTTATTCTTTTGTATTTATCCCTAGCTGGTTCCTTCCTTCAATTCTTACATTAAATTCAGGGATTTCAGTATTCTCCTAGAAGCTCTTTTCCTTAGTGGTAGGATTCCCTGAAGAAGAGTGTCTGCTGGTCATAGGGTTGCTGCCTGCCTCTTTCCTTCATTTGCTCCTTCCTGGGGGAAAGCACAGTGGTTAGAGTGCCTGGGCCCCACTCCAGCATCTACCATTTTCTCTTCCATGTTACTACATTTGTTACCCACTTCCATAGCAGCCTGCTGTGTTTCTTCCGTAGGCTTTATCACAGTTTGTTCACTTCTTTATAGTCTCTTTTCTTTAGAGGAATGTCACAGCTCTGACATTTCCTGGTTTCTTCACCAGTGTTTCAATATGGAGCATATTGTCCGGTGCATAGTAGGCTCCATAAATATCTGTAGCATAAGTTTTTTAATATTTAGTAATTGACAATGAATCAGACTATACCACTCAGACCTGTGCATTCCTTATTACAAAATAGAGATACTATATGATAGGGTTTTGTGATGGATAAATATATGTTAGGAATTTTGCTTATTGCATAGCTTAAATTAAACTCTTGGTAAGTAGCAGTTATAAGAGCATTGTTTTTTTAAATAATCCTTAAACTTCTCTTATACCTATCCTACCAAACCAGAATCTGGTTTCTGCAAGAAACAACCCTCAACATGACCAGGGTGGAAGAGAAACTAGCATTGGATAACAACCAGTATTTACAAACATTATCCATTTTTCACATTGTACAGTAAGGTAACTGATTTTATCCAACTTCTAAGATTTCAGATGAGAAAAACTGAAGTTCACAGAAGTTAACTGACTTGTGACAGATCACACAAAAATAGCAAACCTGGGTTTTAACTCCAGTTTGGACTGAGAGACTCTGAAGTGCCCATTCTTTCTGTTGTGCTTGATTGCCTACTGGATCAGAAAAGCAGACTTCTTTATTTATTTATAAGCTATCAGAGATATTTTGGGGCGATACTCTGTCAGCTTGCAAGAGTGTTTCCGCCTACATTCAGGGCTAATTTATGCACTGGCATTTGTGGCCATATTGTTCTTGAGTTGGAATATAAATTGGCTCAATACATCAGCCAGAAGCAGGTCTTCCTTTAACAGCTGATTCTCATGACTTGTCACTTTTTCAAACTCCTTTGGGTGTCATGAAGGGGGGGGGGGGTGGATTAGCATTTTATTTAAAAACATGAAGAAGGCTGCTATTTCTACAACATTACAAGATTATAGTTTACTGGCAAGTAATACTGACTTTCCCTAATATTACACCAAATAGAATGGACTACATTTACACATTCAGGAAATTGAAGTATCTAAGACACACTTAGAAGGAGTAATGTGGCATATGAGTAGGAACAGTAGTGAATCATTTTGAAGACACATCACAGCTATTAGCCTCATGAGAAATTGCCATCACCACAATCACAAACACATTTATGCCATTAGTATGAAGGGGGGGAAATGGGACATTTTTCTTCACTAATGCTTTTTACTCTGACTCATAATGCACATCCTTTTACTTTTCCCAGGTCACCCTCCAAAGAATGGCTAACTACACTCTATTCTCACTTCTCGCAAGTTAGAATTTATTCCTTTGATGTCTTTCTTTAAGGAAATAAAATAAATAGCACTTAATTGTGTTGATATTTATTAGTAGTAAAAAAAAATAGAGAAATCCTCTCAAAACAAAATTTAAATAATAAAACAAAACAATTTTAGGAATTGAGTGGGAAGAGAAAAATGGGAACCATGAATTAAACTGTTCTCAGAAATATCATGTACCTTAAAAAAACAAAAGCTATACAACAGCATAAGATTAGTAATAAATCCAGAAATGGAGATTTTGTTTCTTGTTGTTAGAACAATCTTTGATGACTTTCAATTCTAAGAACTAAGGAAGATAGCAGATATAGCTAATACGTTCCAATGTAAGATTCTACAGAAATGACATATTAATAACCTGTTACTGATTATTTAATAAAGGGCTGACTTTCTACCTTAGTGACTTAAAGCCACATAGACTACCAGCTTGAACACTTCCATTCTAATCCCATCTCAGTCTCTAAACTTTGTGACTTTGGACAAATCATGTAATGTCTCTGGGCCACAGCTCTCTCATCTGCATAATGAGGGGACAAAATAAAGTCCCCTTCTTGTCATCAAATGATATCATTTGGTAATTATTAATATGAGTTTACTTTTTAGTCATTGAAAATATGGAAAAATTATTTCAGTAAATGCATTGAACACATACTTTGGCCAAACACTGTGAAAAATGCAGCAGCGAAATAGTGAATGTTTCTATTTCATTAGCATAGACCCATCCCATCTCCAAGCTAAGACCTTTTCACTATGGTATCTAAAGCCCAAAATATGGAAATATTGATATACAGTAAAAGTTTCTTTCTTCCTTCATAATATTAGTACTACCTAGTAAAGTTACAGTGAAACCTACAACTGATCACATGGTTACTTTATTTTTTACTCTAAATTATATCACATATGTAGTTTTCCTCATTCTACTTTATCTATTTATTGACTTGATGGTGGGGTGGGGTGGGGTGTTATACAGATGTACATGAGGTTTTAGAAGACTTCTTTAAATGAGGGATAAAGACTAGTTCCTGGGATTCAGGATAACAAGAAGGTTTCAAGGTTGCTTGTTCCTGCTAAAGGGGTTGGGAATCTGACATTATTCACCTAAACTGAATTCCCTTTAAAAATTCAAATCCTTTTAAAAGGGTGTATATGTAGTAACTGCCAATCTTCTGCATTTACATTTATCAAATCAAATGATCTCATTCAAGATAACATCATAATAGAATATTGTCAGAGGATTCATGTCTCTTGCCTGGAAAATAAATGGTTCCCCTGTTAGGTAACAATGGGAAATAGCCCCTGATAAGGCTCCAATCTATTGTCACTATGTCTAGGGGTGAAACTACTGGAAATGGAAGGCCCTTCCTCATGCTGACATTTTCTCCAAATGGTCGCAGGGAGTTTAGGTGTGTAACCTACAGTGTGCAGTGCTGAATCCTAAAGTAACTGAATCCTAAATCCTAAAGTGCTGAATCACAAGTAACTGACTCGCACAAAATGTTACACATGTGGGATGGAGTGAACATTGCCATAAAAATCCCATCCAAGTCACAGGCATGGACAGCCAAGGCAACCAACTGATAATAAGGGGAACAACGGATGCTGTGTTGTCATACAAGCCCCTGAATTCAACTCCAGTGGATGCTGTTGTCTCTCCTCTGCAAAAAATCTAATCTAACCCTATTATACAACACGTGCAGTTTAACTGAGAGCCTTTATTGAGTATTTCCTTTCCACACATTCCAAGGCTGAGACAGAGCCACATAAAATACATTCTTCCCAGGTTTGAAAAATATAGTTTATGTCTCAGCTCTGTGCTTATTAGCTGAGTGACATTGGCAGATCTCCTTCACCACCTTGAGATTCAGATTCCTTATCTGTAAGTAGCAGAGGTAATTGGATCATTGTTGCCTTATCTACCTCACCTATCACTTCTTGTAAGATTACGTATGTGAATATTCTTTGTAAGCTATAAAGAAATATTTTAATGTTAATTGGTAAAATGAGACTATCTCATTAAAAAGAATAGCAAAATTTTAGCTTTTTTCTTTTTAAGTGTCTAGTAGAATACCTAGTATCGAATCAGTGTTGTTTATATTAATTTTTAGATATCCAAGGAACAGAATCAGGGTGTGATGGGATGGGGACAGGGCTTGGGAATAGTTGAGTATCTGGATGATGCTAAATAGCCCGGTTAAAAAAATACTCAGATATTCAATGTTCTCTATGTATCTGGATAGTTGAGCTTTAGCTGGACAGGCTTAAATGGAAAACTTTAGTTGAAGAGCTCAAAAGTAGCAAGGAAAGTATGGAGATTCTGGAGAGTTTGGAGTAGTTGAAGGTAGCTAGAAGGTGAATGGAGATTTGGGAAGAGAGACGGGGCTTTCCCTATTCCTTTCAGCCTCTAGGACAAAAATTGAAGAAAAAAAAAAAACAGTTTCGCTCAAGGTTGGGGAGAGTCAGGGACTCTACATACTATAGCCGGTTAATGGTAGAGCAGAACTAAGCAGCACTGATGGAAACTCTAATTCTCATCCCTGTCAACAAAATGTGTCCTACACCTGGAACAATACTGGGGCAACAATGAGAGGATCCTAGAGAGCTCAAAGCATGGATATGGGTATCACTTTACAAGAGGCCAGGAGAAACCCTATACAACCTCTATTATGTATCTATCTCAGCCCACCACCTGAGATTCAAGTTTGGCAGCCGGAGTGACCAGAGTTGGGAAGACTCATGTGTTGTAGCCCTGAGGCACCAGGGGTTCTGTAAGATGATTATAGCACAAGATTCATTGTCCAAGGAAAGTTCTTGAAAAGTGTATTGACAGTCAAGGTAAGGATGAGGACATTTTGGAATGTCTGATTTTCTTATAATCAAGGTGATTACAACAGAGACAAATGACTACTGTATTTTTAACTTAAAGTGACTTGAGTCAGGGGAGTAGTACTGGAAGTGATGAAAAGCAGTCAGTCTCGTTATACGTGGAAAATCAAACAGACCAGATTTATTGAATGAAGTTACAATTAAAAGGGGAATATTGTAAGAACAATACTTTTAGGAGGAAATATTTGGATTCCTATTAGAAATCAAAATTAATATGTCAAGTATTAGGTCTAATACATGAGTCTGAAATTCATGGGAGAGGTTAGGGCTACATACATAACTTGGGGGTCATCAGCATATTTAAAGCCATGAGCCTGCATCAGACCACTAAGAGAATGAGTATAGATTAAAAAGTGAGAAGATCCCAGGAATCACTCCTAGGCCCCTCCAACATTTAGAAGTGAAGAAATTATAATAGGTAAAAATATATTTATATAGGTAAAAATAAAATGTAGAACAACTACAGAGAAAGGGACAAAACTAGGGTTAAATGGAATTATACTGTTGTAAGGCTCTTTTCTCATTTGTAAAGTTTTATTGTATTGAACCATGATGAGTTAAAGATGTATAATCTATTCCCTAGAGCAATCACAAAAATGAAAAAACAAAGACATAGCTAAAGAACAGCAAAGGAACAAAATGGAATACTAAAAAAATACTAAATTCACACAAGCATATATAGAAAAGGAGAAACAAAGGAACAAACGGATGGCACACACAAACAAATAGCAAGATAGTAGGTTTAAAAAGCTAGCCAAATTAGTAATTACATTAAATATAAATAGAGTACTCCAATTAAAATTCAGATTATCAAACTAGATAAAAATAAAGAATAAAAATAAACTGTTTATAAGTGGGAAAATTTAAATGTAAGAACACAGATTAAAAAGAAAGTTGGGGGGCTTCCCTGGTGGCGCAGTGGTTAAGAGTCCGCCTGCCGATGCAGGGGACACGGGTTCGCGCCCCAGTCTGGGAAGATCCCACATGCCACGGAGCGGCTGGGCCCGTGAGCCATGGCCGCTGAGCCTGCGCATCCGGAGCCTGTGCTCTTCAACGGGAGAGGCCACAACAGTGAGAGGCCCACGTACCGCCAAAAAAAAAAAAAAGAAAGTTGGTGTGGCTATATTAATATCAGACAGAGCAATCTTTGAGATAAGAAATGATAACCCTTATACTTGCACATGGGACTCTAAATGGTACATCAACTTTGCAAAACTGTTTGTCAACTTCGTATAAAGTTAAATATATAGCTACCCAACAAACCAGCAAAACCATTCCTACATGCTTAACCCAATGGAAATAAAAACAGATGTCCATACAAAGACTTCCCCAAGAATGCTCAGAGTTGCTTCATTCATAAGAGCCAAATGCAGGAAACCTCTTTTCTCAAATGGGAGGATTAATAGCATGTACCTCTGTTGATGGAAATAATCTAATAGAAAGAGAAAATCTGATAATAGAACAAAGACTGAAGGGACCTTTGAGCCATGTCCCTGACTAGGTAAGCAGGGATAAAATCTAGAACAATCAAAGGTTAATAACATTTTGCTCTAAGGTTGTGTGTGTGTATGAATGTCAAATAAAATATGATTTGTGCTCAGCATGCCATCTAAACACATATTTCTCTAAGTATCAGCTCATTTTTTGCAAGTTAATAATCAACTCATGAACCATTCTTTTCCTGATATTTTGGGCAGCCCCAACTTTGTCCTTCTAAACTACAATGTGCTGACTTCTATCTTTAGAGTTACCACATTATATTTTGTTGTTTATGTTCTTCTTTCTCTGATTGGGAGATGACTTATTAACATTATTCACGATGCCAGAAAGAGAGCTGAGCCACATAAAATCCCCAGTAAATTTTTGGAAAATAACTTCTTGACTTTGCAGAGATAAGGAGTGATGCTGACACTGATGGCTTTTATAAGCAATTCTTACATGTATTCAGTTCCAGGGAATCCTCTTTGCCCTGGAAGAACTGAGACTGTGATACACTGAGTTTATAATCTGGGAGGCCTGAAAAAGACCAGAGACAAGAAAGCATAATGTAGAAGAAACTCTGACCTTTAAAATTGATTCCGCTCCTTATAACTATGGTACAATTTTGTACAGGTTATTTGACCTTCCTGGATTTGTTTTCATCCCTTAAAAATAAAGAAGTTTGATTACTTGGTGTTTACCAAAAGAGGATATAAATGACAAAAATTAATTGAGGTTTAAAAGTCCCCTCCCACCTAATTCTTCACAAAGATACTGATGTGCCATTGTGGAGGTAGTTCTCTTTTTCACCCAGGCTGAGCATCACTGGATCCTATGTCTTTTAAAGTCCCTTAACTCTAAGAGCCCATAACTACTTCTTAGTTGAAAATAACCTCGTACTAAAAAGTGACGATGATGGTTATGATGATACATACATCATAATTTCAGTATCAGTACACCCTTCAATGCTTACCATCTCTATTGGTATATATGTATATGTGGAAGTGCTCTTTGGAAAAAAACACAATTTTTTAAGTACAGAAAAATTATCTATAATCAAAACTGAGCAGAACACAGTAAAACTTCATTAACAACAAAACCATAGACAATATAATGTCTTTTAACAGCTGAGAACTTGGATTTGTGAATTGCAGTACAAATTGGCAAACATTTCCATGGGAGAGGAAGAGAGAAACTGCCATTTCTATTAGTTTTCTATTGTTGTATAACCAATTACCACAAATCTTGCAGCTTCATACCCATTTGTTACCTTTTGTCAGGAGTCCAGATTGGTTCAAATGGGTTCTCCCTTGTGATTCGGGTCTCACAAGGCTGAAATCAAGGTGTTGACTGGACTGGGCTCTTACCTGAAGGATTTGGGAAGAATCCTCTTACAGGTTTATTCAGCTGCTGGAAGAATCTAGTTGCTTGCAGTTATAGGGATGAGGATCCCATTTCCTTTCTGGCAGTCAGCCTTGACCCACGCTCTGCTCCAAAAGACCACCAGCATTCCTTATCATATGCCTTCTCCATCTTCAAAGCCCACAACAGTACATCACATTCCCCTTGTACTTTGAGTCTCTAATTTCATCTTCTGTCTGCCACAAGCTGGAGAAAACTTTGCTTATAAAGCATTCACATGATTAGTTTAGGCTCAGACTTTTACTATATGTGATAATATAATCATGGGATAACCACAAAATAATATGTCATCATAGTCACAGGTTTCATCTGTACTCAAAAGGAAGGGTCACTGGGGGTCATTCTTAGAATTCTGGCTACCTTATCAGCCCTTTTGAATGAAGAACAAGCCCTATTATAAAAGCTGCAGAGTTTGAGGAGAGGTGGTTCCAAGATAAAAGAAGGAAGGAAAGAAGAACAGTGGGAGATGAATGGGAGTAGACAGGGGTAGTTCTTTGAAAAAGTATAAAATGGCCATCTTGTCTTCAGGGCACCAGCTCTCCCCTCTCTGCTTTCATCTAGCCAGTGCTCTGATGTTCCTTCACTCTTAGCCTAACAAAGACCAAAAGGAAAAATCTGTTACAATTACATATGTCAAATTATAAACATACACCAAGGTGTGAGTATTTCTATGGCTATTTGCAATCTTATCTCTAATCACAACATGAAAAGTTTCAGTTCTGGGATTTGGAAATAAAGTAGAGGAGCTACTGGGGAAGAGGGTAACTTGCCTATGCCCCTGAAATTTAACCAGAAAAGGAGGTCACCAAGCTGCTTACATATAAGGCTGACTCTAAATGTGAACTGGTATCAAAAGCTTTCTTTCCAAACTTGGCAAACCACTTAGGCCTTCTGTTTCTGTTGAAATATATTAAGTTTGAATATTTGGATGGGTATCCAAGTGTACTCTTAATAGCTTCTAAGAGCTCTCAACCAATAGGACACAAATGTCAGGTTGTACTTGGAGAGGCACAGAGCTAAAACCATGAGGCTAAAGTTTAGGGATAATGGACTTTTTGCAACTCCCAGGCTCACTATTCTGGGTGATGAGCTCATTCTAACATTAGTGAGTCCTAGAATTCATCACCTTCCAAATGCTAAAATAAAATGAGGGAAATGTCATCAACTTGTTAACCATTATTATCTATTAAAGTAGCACTACCGAAGATGGGGAAATCACCTAATAAAACCAATCTTTCTTCTTTATATCACCTAGAACTGTCAGGACTCCAATAAGTTATAATGGGCCCAACTTAAAACCAATGACCTGCATATCATACGCTGAAAATCTCTCTTATCTCAGCAAGTAACCAACACCAGGCTTGTCAATTAGAATGGAAGAATGTCAAGGTTAAATGTTTCTCAAAGCTTCTGATGTCTACCTTTCAAGTTAGAACCACTTGAGATACCTGTTTATTGACTGTTGGCAAATGCGCTTTTCTATTTCTAGAAAAAAAGATGGATTTAGAGTTCTTACAGAGTATAGCAATGCAATGTTATTAGGCTAAATGATTTATAAACAGAAGCATATTAGGAGAAAATAAATCCTTTCTAGCACCTCCAAAATGGCCCCATTTTAAAACAGTGAAATCTCTGGCAATTTCCCTCTCCAAGTTTGTTTCTTTATCTAAAAATATGGATAATAATAGCTCTCACAAATTATTAAATTGAAATTAAATTAAAATGAGATAATATATTTAAAGTATCTAGAAATAACAAATGATGAATAAATCAGAGATATTATTGGTAGTATTATTTTACACAATTCCATTAATTTATTTCAGAAATATTAAGAGTTATTTTAAATGGGCATTAAGGTAGATGCAAGGAATTTAATAATAAAGAGGACAGTCTTTACTCTGAAGGAATTTGCAGTCAGGTGGTGAGTAGAGAATTAAATAAGAAATTATAATGCAGAGTTACTTTATAGGAGAAATATGAGATTTAAGAGATGCACAAAGCAGAAACACAGTGAACATATTATTATATGCAATGGTCTGCTCGGTTTGGAAACTCAGGGAAGGCTACCCAAAGGAAAGAACTCCAAAATTACAGTTTGAACGATAAGCAGGAATAAACTAAGCTAAATGGTGATGGAAAATGCTCAAGGCAGGAGGTACAGAGTGTGCAAAATCTTGGGAAAAAGAAAACATGGTGCCTGTTGATGCCTGAGAATAATTCAGAATGGATGGAACATAAGGTTGAAAGAAACTTAGTGAGGATAGCTTTTCTTGACTCTATCTGGATATATTCCTGGCAACCTTTGGTAGGGAACAGTGGGGAGAAGCAGATAGGACTCCATTGCCTTTTACACTCAAGCTATCTCCAGAAAATGTTAAGTCAGGGACATCAAGCAGTGTATTGCTATCTTTGGTTATTTGAAATGGGAAAATTGAACAAAGGATTAAAGAGAAAAGCACAGTACTTTTGGGGCTGTAGTAAAGAACTAAAATGTGGGAGATGAACAGTAAAAGCTGTATCATATTTCAAACAGAAGACCCATCTGCTGTCTTTGCTCATGCCCCATATATCCTGCCCCCCTTCTTCCTTCCAGTGGACTCACATTTATACTTGGACACCTGGCTTAAATGACTAGTCCTCTATGAAGCTTTCCTCAACCCCAGCAGGCAGAATTAATCTCTTTCAGTGTGTTCCCATAGCAAACTATTATCTTGGTTGAAGTACTTTCCTTTTATTCAATATTTTATTATTGTCTATTGATGTGAGTTTCTCCCCCACAAAATGAGCTTTCTGAAGGGAGAATAAAATTTTATCTGCCTATATATCTCTGGCATGGTTACAAAATTAGTCTTTGGTAATATTTAACTAAATAATACGTTCTTTGGACTTCCACCCTGTATACATTTAGAGTACATACATGACATAGGTGAATATATTATCAACACAAAGAAAAGACATAGGAAGTATTTTAGGGTTCTTTTAGTCAGTCTACAGCCAATGATTGGACTGTCTTCCAAATGGTCTTTGATAAGTTATTGCTTGAAATTTGAAAACTATTTACCCCTAGAAATAATAGCATAGAGGAAATTAGTTTACCAGGGAATCCCTATAACTCTGTATAACTAAAAACATTATCACTGTGGAAAAATACAACCCAGGTTCTAACAAAGGATGTCAGGAATAATTCTCATGTACCTTACCTCCCCTGCACTAACAAGGAAGGATCAACACAATATAATATGAACAGACTTTCCATTTCATCCAAATTGACTGGATTTCAGAGTTGGAATGAGCACATTTTCTGAATCAAAAGGCAGGATACATGGTGTTCTCCATGACATGACAAATGGACAGAATATTTAAAATTCAGTGGTTTCTGTTTGCAGTGGATCTTTGGAAAAGGTGCCAGGATAGAGCATGAGATGGAGAAAGATGATAGTACTGGGAGGAAAAGTAGCAGGGACCACTCCCTATGGGATGAGAAAGACTGGTGAGTGAGAATCCCCTAACAGGTGCTATTAGAGTTTGTGGAAGGTTGGCCCTTAGGATGGAAATGATGGCTGTGCCTCCCAGCAGACGGAGCAACCTCTTAGGCATTGGTACCCAGACCTCACAGCCACTGGCTTCCTTGGGCAGATGCCACCATTCCAGTTGCTCCTTTTGTCCCTTGATAGCCGTGGTGAGGGCTCCAATGAAAGACACCTAGGGACATCTGTGTGAGGTACAGAAATGGCAGCAGCTGTTTGTCTACATAAATATAAGACTCACACATAAGTGTATTATTAAGTAAGAGAGTGTCTAGCATTTCTTTCTATGTTTTCCTAGTTATTTTCTCTCATAAATTTGCCCATTCCATTTTTCCCCAACAGCTTAGAAGGTGCTTGCTGTGTGGTAGAACATTTTGGAGGAAAACTCATGTTACAGGCTTTGTAACAGAAAGTTTGTATAAAAAAGTTAATCTTCATGTAAAAGAAAACCACAACTGGCCAGTTTATGTTAGGTCAAAAGGGACAAAATCACCTGAAAAGAAATTAAAATGATGATCATTGATTTTAGGGATCAATATCTAAACTTTAACATTTCAGCTTTGACAGAAATTCAAGGCTAAGACAATGAACATTAAAACAGTCGAACATTGCTTTCCTTAGCGTGCACTGACAAGGATTCCTGTGATACATACTTCGTTAGCTCAGAAATTGCTGAAATTGAATGAAAGGTGAATGCAAATGCTGTGTAAGCCTCCAGACTTCTTTTAAAAAACAGAATTTATAAAAATAAAACCATGCGCAAGGATATGCAGTGGTTACAAAGGCACCAACCTAAGTAACGCAGCTTCTCCTAATCGCAGCTTACTAGGAGCTAAAGTGAATAAATCAATAAATCAATAACTTTTCTTAATGTATCAAATAGAATTTATCTAAAGAAGCATTTGGTCTGTAGACTACTTTAACCACTATATATTTTTTAACTCATGTCATCTGCTGCATCATCACCACCTACATTTTCTCCATATTTACTTACCCTTTAAGCAACAATGAGGCTTTATCACTATAAATGTTTTTTATTTGAAATTAGTTTTTCAGAACTTTTCAAAAGAGGGAAGAATCAGAAAAGCTTCTCAAGTTTCACAGACTTCCCTCTTCTCTCTTGCGTGTATAGTGTTGAAAAATATGGTGACTGTTTTCTGAGATGTCCTGGCTCTGTTGCTCTCCCTCACTTCAGTTTAAAGCATCTCCTGCCTTCATCTCTGTTGTCCCTATTCTTGATTTTTGATTCCACTTCTAGACCAGTGTCTCCTCATTGTAGGGCCCTGTTCTAGGAAGAAACCCAGCAAGTCAACTGAGAGGGACTAGATGGTTCTAGACTCTTCAGTCCTTCCTAATGCAGACCCTTTCACTCATCCAAGTGTGGACAGGGCAAACCCCTTCTTTCAAAGCTACTCTTCTAGGGCTTCCCTGGTGGCGCAGTGGTTGAGAGTCCGCCTGCCGATGCAGGGGACACGGGTTCGTGCCCCGGTCCGGGAAGATCCCACATGCCGCGGAGCGGCTGGGCCCGTGAGCCATGGCCGCTGAGCCTGCGCGTCCGGAGCCTGTGCTCCACAACAGGAGAGGCCACAACAGTGAGAGGCCCGCGTACCACAAAAAAAACCACCAAAAAACCAAACAAACAAAAAAAAGCTACTCTTCTAAAATTGACCCATCTCACTACTTTCTTCCACTCCCCCCAATAAACACATGCCTCTAGCGTGCACGCGGGTTGTCTTTACTCCACTCATATTTAGAGATTCTTGGGAGTAACTTGCAATGTGATTTTGTTTTGAATATTGTCTCTATTTTTCTGTTTTGTTTTGATATCTAGTTCTGTTATTATGAGACAATTTAAAGAGACTAAAAAACCTCTTGTGACACTGTTGTCGTTTTCCCAGATCCCTTCACCTCCTTCCATTCTTTATCAACCATTCTTCTCAGAATAGGCAGTGCAATGTTTTAAAAAATAAAATTTGTTATTCTCCTACTTAGCTTCCAATAGTTTCTTCTCACATTTAGTTAAATACATATATACATGCATACATACCCAAGTGTCTTTCCATAGATTATAAAGCCATAATCTGGCCCCTTCCTACATTTCAAACCCTTCCCCCCTTTACTGCACTTTTTTCTTTTTAAACATATCAAGGTAGCTCTTGATTCAGAAATTTTTCACTCACTATTTCTCTCTTCTTGGAGATATCCCCCAGCTGTAGGGGAGGAAAAAACTGTTCCTGTACCCTCTTAAGTTCGGTATCTGTGAACCGTGAATTAAACTAACAAAACAGATTAACAGAAGAAAAAGCACACAAATTTATGTTTTTAAATTTACGTGCACATAGGATACACAGAAGTGAAAACTTTAAGAAGTAGTTAGAATCGGGAGCTTATACGTTATTTTAACAAAGGGCAATAAATTGTGAAGAACTGACTAGACAAAGGAAAGGGAGAGTCTGGCCTTCTAGAGGAGGGAAATTATAAAAAGGTGACCAGGGAATGTATGGTAGGTTAGGGTTGTTTAATAAAGTTTGTTATGCAGAGACGATTGGTGCTGACTCCATTGATAAGTCTGAGTCCTCTCCAATGATTACGAGTCTTTCTCCTCTTCTGCTTACAAATGAAAATTTCTATCACCCTTACCAAAGGAAATTTACATACTGCTTTTAAGCAGAAGTGGGAAGGGCAGAGAGTTCTCTCTTGTATACTGTTTCTCAATTGTCTTTAGCTTTAAAATAATCCTTATGCCAAAGTGGCATATTTTAGAGTGTTATATTCTGGTCCCCTTCATCTGCTCCCAGCATTTGGAGGATTGACTTCTTTCAATTCAGAATTCAATTTAAATATTGTTTCCTGATCCCCCTGAAGAAGTAACATTTGCTTCCCTCTTTATCATGGTAGTCTCGCTTACTCTCTTCATAGCAATTTTTACTATCAGTAATTACCTTGCTTGCACATTCATTTAGTTCTTTATTGTTTACCTGCTCCCATGAGAATACAGAAGTTGTATTATTCACATCCCTATCCTCCATACTTAGAAAATCACCTGGCACATTATAGGGGTTCAGTAAATATAGTTAAGTAATAAATTTCCATAAAGTTTACTTACGTTGCTTAATTATCCTGACCACTCAATTAAATGCTTAGGACCAAACATTGCCCCTCCCACTGTATAATGAAGAGGGATTTCTTTCTTATTCCCTGTTCTTCTCCTTTCATTTTAAAAATCAACCTTGCTTAGACTATCACAAGGCTATAACAAGGGACCAAAGGAAGGCCAAAGGACAAAATCTATGATGACATTAGTTCCACAGGGAGAAAAATAAAAATAGACTGTCTTCAGAATTTTGCTGAACAGATGTCAACTCCATTTGCTACTTCACAAATCACTGTAAAGAATAATTGGATTTCATTGCTCTTCAAACAAGGTGACATGAAGAAAGATGAAACTGCTTTCCAAATATGGGGTGCTGGGTGGGGATTCATAGCCAGACAGCTGAGAACTGCTACTTGGGAAATCACTATCAGATTAAGGATCATAATATCAAGACTGAGTCCAGAAGAAAATTTGAGACATCACCCTGACCTGGCCAACACAGAAAGGGATACTGGGGAAAAGGAAAAAAAAAAAAAAAAAAAGTTTACATCTGCTGAGTAATTTATATAATTAATATAAAGAAAATAAAAGCAATCCTCTACTTTCTCACAAAACATGTTCCTGAAAATGCACTTGAAAGTCAAGTGTCTGAAGGCTAAATAGAAATATACATTTAAAAGGGAATGGGTGGTAGAAGTGGAGGGTCTTTTCCAGGATTGCCTATCACTATAACAAAATATGTATTTATTCCTCCTGGGGATCCATCCCTTCTTGTTTCCTAGCAACCTGGCATACAGAAAAGAATCTTTGCAAAGGCCAGGGGCCTTACCCAGGTAAATATCTGAGTGTTACCCTTGGTGTAGCAATTCTAATAGCTGAGGGCATCAACCCAACGACAAATAGCCCCTATTTCAGTGAAGACTCACCCTGTGCAATTGTGCAGTACTTCACAATCATGTTTATTCTTCTAATATTTAAAAAACATATTTTTACTATATGAAAGGGATTTTTGTGAAAATACATGGCAGGAAAAATATGAACCATGACAAAAGTTGAATACTTACAGTAAAACAAGTTAATAAATTAATAAACTATAATTATTGGCCCTTCAAATAGGAAACATGATGCATATATATATCAAACAAAAATAAAGTGTTATTTCTTGAAACAACTTGGTATCTGCAGTGGGTCTGTAGATGAACTAAGCATGAGGCCTAACATTTTTTTTCTGTTAATTTTAGAAAGCTATTTTCCCAGAAGCATTAATCATGTGTTCTATTATGTTCAAGAAATTTCAGTCTATAGAATAAATGCTCTATACCTGTGTTATCATCCAGGAACAATGTCTAAGGATATTTTTGGCGTCATGACTATGGGAGGAAAGAGTTCTACCATCTAGTGTGTATTGGCAAGAGATGCTGCTAAACATCCTATGAAGTATATAGGACAGTCCCCCGTAACGAAGAACTATCTGTTTCAAAATGTTAATAGTGCCCACTTGAGAAATTCAGCTCTAGACTTGAGATAGGTAGATGATGATGATGATGATGATATTGTAAAAAATAGATAATATTCTTTTTAAAAATGAAAACAAAAAATTGAAAGAGAATTCAAACAAAATGCCAAGGAACACTACACTATCAATTTGAAAGAAAAAAGACTCAGAAATGCACAACTTGGCATTATTTTACTCCAGAGAAGTTCTCCACATTCATATGCCAAAAGCAATTACCATATTCCTGATTGCTAATTAGACTGGCACAGGTTTTAACTGAACTACAGATGGCAACTTAAATGATAGTTAATTTTTAAGTTAAATTTTAAATTTCATAGGTTTAAATTTAAATGTTTAAAGCTATGACATCATCTGTTAATGTATTCACTACAATAATGGGCCCAACTCTGTTACATATCAGTGTTGGGCATATGGAAAAACAAGGCAGGTTTCCCAATCCACATGTGAAAATCAATCACATCTGTGGAAAGGCTACCCTATATACAGACTCACGGTAAGCTGGGGGAGGAATATGTCTGAGAACTCCATCCCCTCCCTCCTTGCCTCACACATTTTCCTCATGTGACAAGAACCCTGGACTGGAAGCCAGATGTCCTTCATTTCAGTGCTAACACGAGACTTTTAATTAGATAGGTGATTATGATCAGTCCCGTAACCACTGGTGCCTCACTTTATCCATCTGTACAATGAATAGTTAGAATCATTTTGTATTTCTCTTTAGCAAGGCTCTCTGTGGGAATGTCAAAGCTTGGATACTCTTCCCCCCAAATGTATATTCAGTGCATACATTTTCAAGACATTCCTTAAAGCCCATTTATGAATTCACTAGAAATCATCTGACCACTGGTTAACAGCCTCTGTATTAAACCCGGTACTTATACCATTTTCAATTGTAAGAAAGGTTTTAGCTAGACAATATGAAGAAATAGAAAAGGAAATCCCTCACTCCCATGAGAAGTCTGGCCACTGATCACTGTCAAGAACAAGGTCACATGTAAATATCATCAAAGGACATTCTAAAGGGAATGGAGGTAAGCTATCTCTATTTCAAAGAGCAGTAAACAAAATCAACCTTCACAGTTCTGTTGTTTAAAAGCATTCCCATTAGAATAGAAATGGTATTAGTCTCAGAATAAAACTGTAAAAAAATCAATCAACAGAAATGAGAACAGAAGGGGAATCTCTCCCCCTCTGTGATGATAGGAGAGCCCAACAGTAAGACTACTCCTTTTCCTGGCAGTAACTCAGCCAATGAATAGCTGTGGACTCTGTTTACTATAGCCCCCCCAAATTCCTTTTCCTAACTATTAAAGAGTTCTCCTTCCCTTGCCATGTGGAGACTTGTATGTGGCTCATCATGGTTGCAGACCCTGAATTGCAATTCTCTGCTGATCCCAAATAAACCCATTTTTGCTGGAGAAATATCTGGCAATATATTTATTTCAGGCCAATATTTCAGTGCCTGTATGGGGACCAGAGGAGACCCTGAAGGCTTCAGGGCTAGAGAGCAAACAGGTGCAGTAACCACAATTGAGCCCACTGTCACTCACTGCCTTCTTAGTGACCTTGGAGTTTGAAGGTACGTCTTCCTCCTGGATCATGCCCTCTCTGCATTTGAAGTTCTCTAGCTTTTATTCAAGAACTATTTTAAAGGTTTTATCTTTCTGGTAAAGGCCTGTTTCTGTATGTGGGTACTCATTTGGCACTTCAGTCTGATTTTAAGATCAGGCTATTTCAACCTAAGCTGGCTGAAAACATCTTCAGCCCATTCCTTCCAGAACAGGGACAACTTCACTGAAACTGTGCCAGTTTTTCAGCCTTTGGCCTATACCTCTAGAAGGGGTTATTCTCTGGAAACTGGCTGAAAAGTCTTTGGCCTGGATCTTCTGGGACCAATCTGTTTCCTTAGAATTGGCTGAGATTAGCTTGCAAGCTGTTTGAATTGAGTCGTTTGAGCTGTAAGCTATTTAAACTGTTTGAAAATTGTTCTTTTACTCTAGAGAAAAACCTCCAAGAAATGGGATTCCAGTTATATAAATATTTTGAGGGCCTCCCTTACAGGGACTTCAGCCAATTTTATGTTTAAAAATTATAGTCCTTCCTCATGTGCACTTCTAACTAAATGGACTGACCAGACCAATGGCAATTTAGAATATCAATGGCCATTAGGGAAACTTTTGAAATCCCCAAACTTAATTTCCTTAAAACTGAGTTGGACTACAATAGCTCAAAAATTTCTATTTTGATTGGTATTTTGAAGCTTCCAAATGTTACCAGAAGTCCAAAACTGCCTCTCTACAATGTAAGATTAAGATTAAAGGAGGCAAACAAAAAATTAAAGAAAAATAAAATGGCTCCTGAAGCCTCAGGCTCTTCTTCCTTGGCTTTTCTCAGGCTCTGAATCTGGCACCATCTTCCTCTTTCCCCTCTATGCCATCTCCATCTCCTCAATACCCTCAAGTCCCCCATGCTAATTCTCTTACTGATCTTCTCTTTTTCTCTGAAACTCACCCCACTCTCTTTCCTTCTGGACTTGTCAGGACCTGCCCCTTTAAAATTAAGCCTTTTGAGGATTCCTGGACTCTTGTATTTCCCTGAATTACAAGCCATAGTGAAAAATTTTCCCAAAGTAACTGAATATCCTCAGATTTGCTGAGGAATTTAACATGGTCATTCAAATTAATGAGCTTGGTTTCTCTGAATTATACCAGCTAGTTTGTATGCTTGTCAGTGAAGGCCAGGCCCAGCGTTGATGAAAACTGCTAATTGGGAAAATCCTGAAAGGTCTCTAGAATTACAACCAGTGGACCAGAGCACTAACTTGTTATATAATCATGTTTGGGCAATCGCTAGTGACTTCATCAAGCAACTCCTAGGGCTTTTTCAAGCCTGTTTACTGGAACAAAATTTAGCCTTGCACAAAAAAATCTGATGAACCTGTTCATGACTATTATAATTGACTTCAGATTTTTTGTTAAAATATAGTCAATTTATAATATTTGTTTCAGGTATACAACATAGTGATTTGATACCAAAGGGAGGGAGGGAGGGAGGGAAGAAGAAAAGAAAGAGGATAGCCTATTTAATAAGTTGAAGGATTTTTCTCCACTTTTATTAAATTTTGAAACTTGCACACAAGTCCAAGTTACAGGTGCAATACTTTTTTGTTAATGTCAATGGAATGTAAATCCTTTCCTTTGGTCTGATTAGGCCAATGTCGGACACATGCTATCCTTGGATCAGGAAAGGTTTACTGGTTTAAACTAATCATTTATTGCAGATGGAGATGGGGAAACAATCTAGATATACTAGAAAACTATTAGCCACTTATACACAAACACTATATTTTGTTCACTACTGTTAACTAAAATTAAAAGCAACTTTCTTTTTAACAAAATTCTGTGTCATTTATGCTCCATATTATACTGTTTTCCCTTTTCTACAGAATAATAAAATATTAACAATGATAGGAGAGTCATTTCTAGAATCTGCTTTCAATAATCAAAAATCACTATATTGTCATTACATCTCATTGGCAAAATGGACTTTGGTTGAGCATCCCAAACCCTGTTGTTATATAACAAAGGAAGAAGTCTTTAATCTGTGGATCAGCATTTTTTCTGTGAAGGGCCAGAGTAAAATTTTTTGGCTTTGTAGTACACATGTGGTCTCTGTCATATATTCACTTTTATTTTGACAACTCTTTAATAATGTAAGAAACATTCTGAAGTCACAGGCTGTACAGAAAACAGGCCCCAGGCTGAATTTGGCTAATGGGCTGTGGCTTTTCCACCTGGGAGGCACACAGGATTGAGTTCAATTGAAAGGCTGAATGCAGCACAATATGATGTAACATGTATTTCATGATTCTCAGTTAATAAATCAGAAGTAGGATGAGCAATTATCTCAGTGTGCCCAGGACTGAGGGGTTTCCCAGGACATGAGACTTGCAGCACTAAATCCAGGAAAGCCTCTGGCCAACCCGGATGGTTGGTTGGTCACCCTAATAAATTCCTCAAATAGGGCAAGTGAAATCTTGGAGAAGGAGGACAAAAGAAAACCTCATGGTTTGACCACCTAATTCAAAAGAAGGGAAAGGCTGGGATGGAGGAGGTGGCAGTCAGAAGGCTGGTGCAGTTGGATCCTTGTAACCAAGTGAACTGGGGTTGGATCCACTTACTGCGGTCCATGGTTGTTGAAGTCATTCATTTTCTGTGCTTAGGAAAACTTGGGGAAATAAGAGGTAGAGAAGTCACAAAGAAAGAAGAGTCAAGAGAAACCAAACAGACCATGTTAAGACTGGAAAACAACGACACAGACATTTACTCAGAAAAGCAGCTTGAAATTTCCATTTAAAATTGTCAACAAACAAGAAAGGTGGTGTGAGCACATCAACACTGTCCCCAGGTGCTGCTCGTTTCATTTTGTTCTTCAGTCTTTTATTTTTTCCCTCCCTCTTTAATGTAACTGTCAACATGTCAAAAAAGAGTGCATTCCGTGTTTCTCTTGCTGAGGCAATGAAGCAGATGGTATCAGAAGCTAATGCAGCAGGGAAATACAGATCATACACAGCTTAGTTTGTGTGAGCTTGGAAAAGATCTGTTTAGAAGCGTGTTGGGTTGGGAGAGAAGGGTGGGGAGGACATAATGCCAGAGAGACACAGAGATGTTAGGAACCTATAAGGTCTCATTCTAAGGAGATGATTATTTCAAGGCTGAGTTATGTTTCATTAATATATAATAATTTCAATGCAATACTGTAATAAGGTCAATAGATTCAAAAAGCTCAATATCAAAGGCAACACTAAGTAGCAGAAATCTCACCTAATATAAGAGCAGCAAATGTCTTAATGTAGGAGTGGTCAAGAGAGGCAGCAAGATGGATTAGAATATCTAAGTAAAAATGGGGCTATGAGGGAGAAAGGGATCTTGCATGAATCTCAGAAACGGCATTCCTGTAGTTCCCTATATGCATTCTATTCCTTAGGAAGTATAAAACATCTCAGATGCTCTCACTTATTTACACAATTCTCTCAAGAGGTCTATGGGAAAGAAATGTTGCCACCCATTTCATAGACAGCAGGATTCAATTATTTCCCCAAAGTCACATCTTAAAAAAGTGCTGACATTGGGAACATAATCTGTTTCCCTAAACTCCAAGACAATCCACATTAGAAGAGGATAGAAAAGTAACAGAAGCACAAGTCAGTTATTAGACTGGGAAATATATTAATAGGCCTTATATTAAACATTAGAATTATTATAGCAGACAGGATGAGGGACCATAGGATAAAAGATGTCACTTAGGGCAGAACTCTGAGGCTGGGATTAGAAATGTGACTATATACTTATATAAGGTAAAATTCCTTAAAGAACTGAGGTAGAGAAGCCACCAGGTTTGGTTTTTTTTTTCCCTTTAAAAAACTCACCAAGCTAGGGCAAAATGCACATGTTGCCCAATACACCTAGTGTGGGAAAATGAGTGAGAACAGTTCTAAACTGAGGAAACAGCATCAGCAGGGTATTGCTGCACCCCATAGCTTCTGCCCTACATTCGGCACCTGTTCTGCTGACTCTATTCCCCCAAATGCCAGTGGGGGCTCTGAGCGTGAAGCCGTAGGCAATGGCCTGGAAAATCAGCCAGAGGTCAGCCCTTGAGGGCCAATTACTCTGGAAGAATCATCAGGGGCCTGCCTTATCTTGGGAGCTCTTGAAGAAACTGGTAGCTTAGTGCAAAGGAGAAAGTATCAGCCCCTTCCCCAAACTTATTTTTCTGTCCAAGCTGAACTCTGACACCAGTTAGTAATCACTCCCTAGTTACAGCTTGTCTGTGCTACTTCATGTTATGGTAAGTATTACTGGTGTTGAGGGAAGAGGAAGGAGAAATACTTCTTGATGCTTAGAGTCCAGTGGTGTGCTGGTGAAAGATTAACAACCAGCTGTCTATGGGGCAAGTCTGATTTGTACTATCTTTAGGCTGCCATGGTGTAAATAATCCCACCATGGCCAATTTCAAGCTATCAATGTGATGTCAAACTCCTTAGAAAATTCCTGAAAATGTAGTAATAAGATGCTGGTAGGAGCCCGCTCCAGTGCATCACTGATTAGAATCTATGGCAAGGAGCTGAAATTAAAGTAACTGATTCTTGGGGGAGGAGGGGAGCATCCAACTGCAAAGCACTAAATTAATTTCATAGTTTCTGTATTCTCATATATACTTCTCCTTTCCAAATAGACAAGAGTCCATGAAGATTCATAGCTATTTCTGTTGCAGGAAAGAAAGTGGGGCATGAGAGGATGGTCATGTCCCAGGTCTCAGGCAAGCCCGGGGACAGCCGCCAAGCATGTGTTTTTGGCTTCACGCAAGAAAGAATTCAAGACCGAGCCATAGTAAAGTAAAAGAAGGTTTATTCAGGGAGATACACACTCCATAGACAGAGTGTGGGCCACCTAAGAAGGCAAGAGGCCCCGAAATATGGGGTGGATAGTTTTTATAGACTGGATAATTTCATAGGCTAATGAGTGAGAGGGTTATTTCAACTATTTTGGGGAAAGGGGCAGATTTCCAGGAATTGGGTCACCACCCACTTTTTGGCCTTTTATGGTCAGCCTCAGAACTGTCATGGCGCCTAGGGGTGTGTCATTTAGCATATGCTGATATATTACAATGAGAGTATAATGAGGCTCAAGGTCTACTGGAAGTCAGTCATCCATCATCTTGGACCTAGTTTGTTCTAACCAGTTTATGTCATGTCCTCAACAGCTATGTCATTCTTTTAAAGGTTGTGCCCCACCCCCTTCCTGTTCAACCTCCAGGGATTATCAATTTTGCTGGCCTGGAAGCCCCGTAAGATTTCACTTCTAAAGCTCAGTTACTGTGTCTGGCACAGAGCAGGAACTCTATATACAGAAGTGCCTATGGATTAATGATTGATTGATGAATTAATTTCTTTGTCTTTGCTACCCCTTTTAGACCTCCCCTAAAGGCTTGTGGGGGAAAAAAAAACTAAAAAACAAACCAACAAAAACTTGATAAGAGAGAGTTAAGGTTAGGGTTTGGAACTGTTGGGAAGAAAACAAATTTCCTTCACCCTTCAAGTTTCTTCTGGCTGGTCTAAGAATTAAATTGACATGAGACAGATTAACAGGAGAAAATCTAATTTAACTATGTAGGTACAGGGAATCTGAACACAAGAGAGTCCAAAGGCAGTCAGGCAAAATGAGGTATATATGCATTCTGGACTAAGAAGAAGGGGCAGGGGTCTTCAAAGAGAAGGCAGGCGATTTACAGGAAGATGAAAAAAGAACAAACGTTTGCTGGGCCGTGTAGAAACAGTGGGACACAGATAGGAATTTTAACAAACAGACTTTGCTATGGTCCTCCCTGTGTACCACACCTGTGTACCATATTGTTCGTTCCTGGAATAGGCCCTCTGTCCAAATTCTTTTAGGCAGTTAAGAGGGAGGGGTGAAAATAAAAGCTCCCGAGTCTACTGTTTCTTCCTCATGCCAGACACACATTTTTTTTTTTTTTTTTTTTTTTTTTTTTATGGTACGCGGGCCTCTCACTGCCGTGGCCTCTCCCGTTGCAGAGCACAGGCTCCGGATGCGCAGGCTCAGCGGCCATGGCTCATGGGCCCAGCCGCTCTGCGGCATGTGGGATCCTCCCGGACCGGGGCACGAACCCGTGTCCCCTGCATCGGCAGGCGGACTCTCAACCACTGTACCACCAGGGAAGCCCCAGACACACTTTTTTTTTTGTACGCGGGCCTCTCACTGTTGTGGCCTCTCCCATTGCGGAGCACAGGCTCCGGACGCGCAGGCTCGGCGGCCATGGCTCACGGGCCCAGCCGCTCTGCGGCATGTGGGGTCCTCCCGGACCGGGGCACGAACCCGTGTCCCCTGCATCGGCAGGCAGACTCTCAACCACTGCGCCAACAGGGAAGCCCCAGACACACATTTTTGAGTGGCAAGTTTTGCTTCCCTATAGAACCACGGCAGATACGGATTAAAGCAATTCATCCCATCCCCTTTCTCTCACTACAAACCAAGATTAAGATGGCTGATGTGAGCTTTTTTTATGTAAACAGTATACAATGAGTCAGTGGCTCCACATCCTTGGTTTAAGGAAAGGTTCTCTGAAGGTAGATTATTGTGCTTATTTTAAACTCAAATAGTCCCATGAGAACATTGAGGAAGCATACAATTTTAGAGAAAGAAGGTATTCTAAAGGTCTTTAGGTGCAAGGCAATTAGTTAGCCAAGTAAACAAAGCAATCAAGTCATTTGCTCAGCTCTCTAAATACATATCTCATTCTCATCTTTCAAGTCTTAGCTCCGTTATCACCTCCTCAAAGAAGCTTTCACACAAACACACCAACCCTAGCACATCACCCTGTTTATCTTCATAGAAATATCACTATATAAAATCACCTTAGACACTTATTTATTTTCTGCTTCAATTTATTAGAACATAAGAGCCAGGAAAATGGAAACTTTCTCTGTCTTGTTCATTTTGATGTCGAAAACTTGGCATCTGTGCACCAGTGCTGAATCAAATCTCAGAGACAGAGTTTTAGGTGAAGTAGAAAATAGCTTTATTTCTTTGCCAGGCAAAAGGGTGCACAGTGGGCTTGTGCCTCTCAAAATCGTGTGTCCCAACCCAGTAAGGAGTTTCATATAAATAGTTCAAGGGTTGTGTTGCTGATAAGATTTGGGTGTGTGCAGGGCCTGAACTCCTTTAATCTGGTCTCAGGTTTTCTGTTCTGTTTTACTGCTCTTCCCTTGTCTCTTCATCCCTTTTCCTTGATTAGCAACTGTTTGAATCTGCCCTTTGGGACTCAGGGAAGGTCATGGAGGCTGGAGTCTGTCCCCTACAAACAAGAAATGGGACAGAATGGCTTCCATGCTGAGGAGCCCCACAGGGTCCTGCGTGGTTTCAGTTTCTGTATGCCCAAATCCTGTCTAAAAGTTTGGCAAACTTAGGTTCTCAATAAATATTTGTGGAGTAAGTGAATGAATGTAATGGCATATTAGTAAGGAATTTCTTCATATCTTGGTATTTTAGGTTGTTGCTACCTCTACCTGTACTTCCTTCACAATTGAAACTAAGATCAAGTTGACAACAGTTAAAAACAAAAAGAATACCAATTTTTTAAAACAACTTATTCAGGCTTCCCTGGTGGCGCAGTGGTTGAGAGTCCACCTACCAATGCAGGGGACACGGGTTCGTGCCCCAGTCCGGGAAGATCTCACGCTGAGCCTGTGCGTCAGGAGCCTGTGCTCCGCAACGGGAGAGGCCACAACAGTGAGAGGCCTGCGTACCGCAAACAAAACAAAACAAACAAACAAACAAAAACAAAAAAACACTTATTCATAGCTAGAAAAGTAACGTTTCTTCTCAGCTCTGTGACTTGCCTCATTCAGAGAGAGGTACTCTTTCATGAACTCAGGATGAGAGTCTCCTACTACATTTTTTCCGAAAGTTTATCCCAGGTACTTGTTTTTTTCCCACAAGTTTTAAAAGAATTTACCATCAAGAAGCCTTAAGAAGGTTTCTCCAAAGGAATATGTAAAATTAAATTGGACTTAAAAGGACTTTAAAATTTTCATCAAAGCTAAATAAATAAAGCAGATTATTTCTACCAAGTAAAAACACCCAATGACAGAACTTATTGTAGTTCATCTTATTCATGGTTTCCTGAGCAAGAAACTTAGGTTTAATTTTAACTATAACCAATTAAGGTTTTACTTCATTTGTCAACCAAATAATCTTTCAAAATACAGTTGACCCCTGAACAACACAGGGCTCATGAGCATTGAACCCTGCACAGTTGAAAATCCACATATAACTTTCAGTCGGCCATCCGTATCATGGTTCCACATCTGTGGATTCAACCAACCATGACTCATGTAGTACTGTAGGATGTACTTATTGAAAAATATTCTGTGTAGAAATGGACCCATGCAGTTCAAACCCATGTTGTTCAAGGGTCAAATGTACAGACATATCTTGGAAATATTGCAGATTCAGTTGCAGACCACCACAATAAAGCAAATTTCTCAATAAAATGAGTCACATGAATTTTTTGGTTTCCCTGTGCATATAAAAGTGATGTTTACACTATAGCATATAAAATGTGCAACAGCATTATGTCTAAGAAACAATGTACATATTTTAATTATAAAAAAGACTTCATCGCTAAAAAATGCTAACTGTCATCTGAGCTTGGTAGAGGCTCTTGCCTCAGCGTGGATGGCTGCCGACTGATCAGGGTGGTGGTTGCTGAAGGTTGGGGTGGCCGTGGCAATCTCTTAAAACTAAAACAGCACTGAAGTTTTCCTTGTTGATTGATTTTTCCTTTCACAAATGATTTCTCTGTAGCATACAGTGATGTTAGTATTTTACCCACAATATAACTTCTTTCCAAACTGGAGTACTCTCAAGTCCTGCCACTGCTTTATCAACTAAGTTTATGTAATATTCTAAATTCTTTGTTGTCATTTCAGCTAGCTTCACAGTATCTTCACCAGGAATAGAGTCCATTTCAAGAGAACACTTTTTTTTTGCTCATCCATTAAAAAGTAACTCATCCAAGTTTCGTCATGAGATTGCAGCAATTCAGTCATATCCTCAAGTTCCATCTCTAATTCTAGTTCTCTTGCTATTTCCACCACATCTGCAGTTACTTCCTCCACTGAACTCTTGAACCCCTCAAAAGTCATCCACGACATTTGGAATCAACTTTTTCCAAACTCCTCTTTATATTGATATTTTGACTTCTTCCCATGAATCGTGAATGTTCTTAATAGCATCTAGAATGGTGACTCCTTTCCAGAGGTTTTCAGTTAGCTTTTCCCAGATCCATGGGAAGAATCTATCTATGGAAGCTATAGCCTTACAAAATGTATTTCTTAAATAATAAGACTTGAAAGTCAAAATTACTCCTTGATCCATGGGCCACAAAATGGTGTTGTGGTAGGCATGAAAACAACATTCATCTCATTGTACAACTTCATCAGAGCTCTCGGGTAATCAGGTGCATTGACGATGAGTAGTAGTATTTTGAAAGGAATCTTTTCTTCTGAGTAGCTGGTGTCAACCTTGGTCTTAAAATATTCAGTAAACCATGTTGTAAACAGATGTACTGTCATTCAGGCTTTGTTGTTCAATTTATACAGAACAGGCAGAGTAGACTGAACATAATTCTTAAGGGCCCTGGGATTTTCAGAATGGTAAATGAGCACTGGCTTCAACATCACCAGCTGCATTACCCCCTAACAAGAGAGTCAGTCTGTCCTTTCAAGCTTTGAAGGCAAGCATTGGCTTCTCCTCTCTAGCTCTAGAAGTCCTAGATGGCATCTTCTTCCAATAGAAGGCTGTTTCATCTACCTTGAAAACCTGTTGTTTAGTGTAGCCACCTTCGTTAATTACCTTAGCTAGATCTTCTGGATAACTTGCTGTATCTTCTATAGCAGCACTTGCTGCTTCATCTTATACTTTTATGGTATGGAGACAGCTTATTTCCTGAAACGTCATGAACAAACCTCTACAAGCTTCAAATGTATCTTCTGCAGCTTCCTCACCTCTCTCAGCCTTCACAGAATTGAAGACAGTTAGGGCCTTTCTCTGGATTAAGCTTTGGCTTAACGGAATGTTGTGGCTGGTTTGATCTTCCATCAAGACCACTAAAACTTACTTCACATCAGCAATAAGGTTGTTTTGTTTTCTTATCATTTGTGTGTTCACTGGAGCAGCACTTTTAGTTTCATTTAAGAACTTCTCCTTTGCATTCACAACTTGGCTGTTTAGCACAAGAGGCCTAGATTTTGGCTTTCAACCTGCCTTCCTCACAAAGCTTAATTATTCTAGCTTTTGATATAAAGTAAGAGACAAGAGACTCTTCCTTTCACTTGAACACTTACGGGCCATTATAGGGTTACTGGCTGGCCTAATATCAATATTGTTGTGTCTCAGGGAATAGGGAGGCCCAAGGAGAGGGAGAGAGATGACAGAATGGCTGGGTGATGGAGCAGTCAGGACACACACACTTATCTATTAAGTTCTCTATCTTATATGGGTATGGTTCATGGCACCCCAAAATAATCACAATAATAACATCAGAGATCACTGATCACAGTTCACCATAACAAATAATAAGTTTGAAATATTATGAGTATTATCAAAATGTGACACAGATATGAAGTGAACAAACACTGTTTAAAAAATAGACTTGCCCCACACAGCATTGACACTCAATTTGTAAAAACCACAATATTTGCAAAGCACAATATAGCAAAGCATAATAAAATGAGATGTGCCTGTAGTACTAAAATGCTTAGATAATTAAAATGATTGCTTATTGAGGTACAAAGATTTTGTGAAAGTGAATTTTATGATTTCCTTTTATAGAAGTTTACATTCTCTATTCCAGGATTTTTTTTTCATACCAGGTAACTTAGTGTCTCCCTCAGCTTTAAAGATCATTTTAGCGTTTATTTGTTCCATCATATTTATGAGCCAGAAATAGAAAATGATCAAAGTTTCATTCCTTCTCTATTCACAATTATTTTAATCATTTGCATTTAAATTTTAATTTTTCATAATAATAAGTTTTGTTTCATTTTGTCCTTTTAAAAGTGGATAGTGCAAGGGCATTCTTTAGCATTGTATAAACAATTGTATCCATCCAAATAGAAGAGGAAAATTATTTTGCTTCATGTAGCTTCCTAGATAATTTCAAAAGTGAATGTTGTTTTCTTTACTTATTGAGGTAGCTTTAAGAGTCTTTATGAAGAATTTTTTTTCCAGTAGTGGTTGCTTTTAGATACATGGGATGAGAAATCCCAGGTGCCATTAAAAAAAAAAGTGAGTAGGTGCTACTTTATTTAGACAGACACATAGACACATAGCCTGGGCAGCTAATGGGCTTCGGTAGATCATTGCTAATTAATTAAATATGTGGCCTAGTTATAGAAAAGCATCAGACCAACACAGATCCTGAGCTAACTTGTTTTTAGTTCTGTGTTTATCAACTAAGCCCAGAGTTGGAAACAACGGTGTTATTTAAGCCTCACTCTGAGCCCCAACAGTTGAACACATTCCCTAAGAGATGTATGTATCTGTAAATGGAAGAGCAGCTCAGCAGATGCTGGGATAGGGAAAGGAGGTATGGTGGAACAAACCAGAGACCCAGAGGGAGAAACTCTCAGGATCTTGACAAAGTAGGCAAATATTCTGACTCAAGTTCATGTAAAGTGTGGCGACAACATTTGCCCAGCAGAGTCACTGTGAGAATTAAATAACATGCAAGAAAGCTTCTGACACATAGTTAAAGATCGGTAAAGGGTAGTTCCCACCCCTTTCCTTTGCACAAGATCTAATTTAGAAAACAAACAGCAGCTAAGGGATAAAAGAGTCACTCTCAACCCCAGGCCCATCATAGGGAAGTGCTTCCTCACAGGCCAGCTTTATGGATAGCCACGCTTGATTTCATGCTCTACTATTGCGGTTTTGAAATCTTTAGTAGTTTTGAACAGGAACCCCTCCTTTTCATCTTTTCTTTTTTTTAATGTTTTTAAATTGTGGTAAAAGTCACATAATATACTATTTTAACCATATTTAAATGTACAGTTCAGTGGCACTAAGTACATTCACATTATCATGCAACTCTCACCGTCACCCATCTCCCAAATTTTTCACCTTCCTAAACTGAAACTCTGTCTCCATTAAACACTAACTCCCTGTTCTCCCTCCCCACTACCAACCCAGCATCTACCAATGTACTGACTCCATGAATTTGACTATTCTAAGCATCTCATACAAGTGGAATCAAACAGTATTTGTCTGCACCTAATGTATATAGGAATGCATTTTTAAGGTTAACTTATGTCCTGCAAAAAAATTACGTTTTTTTGGCCCTGTGCTATACAGTAGGCCCTCACCAGCCATCTACTTCATACAGTGTACTGTACATACGTCAGTCCCAATTTCCCAATCCATCCCCCCTACCCCTTCAGCCTTGGTGTCCGTATGTTTGTTCTCTGTGTCTGTGTCTCTATTTCTGCATTGCAAATAGGTTCATCTGTACCATTTTTCTAAATTCCACATATATGCATTAATAACAACATGTTTGTTTTTCTCTTTCTGACTTACTTCACTGTGTATGACAGTCTCTAGGTCCATCCACATCTCTGCAAATGGCACAATTTCATTCCTTTATATGGCTGAGTAATATTCTATTATATATATTTACCACATCTTTATCCATTCCTCTGTTAATGGACATTTAAGTTGCTTCCACATCCTGGCTACTATAAATAGTGCTGCAGTGAACATCTCAATGATTTTCTCCAGATATATGCCCAGGAGTGGGATTGTTAGATCATATGGTAGCTCCATTTCTAGTTTTTTTAAGGAACCTCCATACAGTTCTCCATAGTGGCTATACTAATTTACATTCCCACCAACAGTCTTTAATCCATTTTGAGTTTATTTTTGTGTATGTGTTAGAGAGTGTTCTAATTTCATTCTTTTACATGTAGCTGTCTACTTTTCCCAGCACCACTTATTGAAGAGACTGTCTTTTCTCCATTGTATATTCTTGCCTCCTTTGTCATAGATTAGGTGACTATAGGTGTGTGGGTTTATCCTTTCTATCCTGTTCCATTGATCTATATTTCTGTTTTTGTGCCAGTACCATACTGTCTTGATTACTGTAGCTTTGTAGTATAGTCTGAAGTCAGGGAGCCTGATTCCTCCAGCTCCATTTTTCTTTCTCAAGATTGCTTTGGCTATTTGGGGTCTTTTGTGTTTCCATACAAATTGTAAAATTTTTTGTTCTATTTGTGGGAAAAATGCCATTGGTAATATGATAGGGATTGCATTGAATCTGTAGATTGCTTTTAGTAGCATAGTCATTTTCACAATATTGATTCTTCCAATCCAAGAACATGGTATATCTTGCCATCTGTTTGTGTTGTCTTTGATTTCCTTCATCAGTATCTTATAGTTTTCTGAGTACAGGTCTTTTGCCTCCTTAGGTAGTTTTATTCCTAGGCATTTTATTCTTTTCGTTGCAATGGTAAATGGGATTGTTTCCTTAATTTCTCTTTCTGATTTTTCATTGCTAGTGTATAGGAATGCAAGAAATTTCTGTGCATTAATTTTGTACCTGCAACCTTACCAAATTCATTGATTACCTCCAGTAGTTTTCTGGTGGCATCTTTAGGATTTTCTATGTATAGTATCATGTCATCTGCAAACAGTGACAATTTTACTTCTTTTCCAATTTGGATTCCTTTTATTTCTTTTTCTTCTCTGATTGCCATGGCTAGGACTTCCAAAACTATGTTGAATAACAGTGGGGAGAGTGGTCATCCTTGTCTTGTTCCTGGTCTTAGAGGAAATGTTTTCAGGTTTTCACTGTTGAGAATGATATTTTGCTGTGGGTTGCCATATATGGGCCTTTATGCCCACTTTCTGGAGAGTTTTTATCATAAATGGGTGTTGAATTTTGTCAAAAGCTTTTTCTGCATCTATTGAGATGATCATATGTTTTCTTCCTTTTCATCTTTCACAGGATACCACATGTTATGTAGCTGGTCCTGCTTCCCCAGAGCTGGGATATTTGTGGCTTATGCTTCCTGTCCTGGTCATGCAGGTAAGGCCCCAGCCAAACACTGCTCTAAAGATGACCTCAAACTATAAACTCTAAAATAGAGGAGGAGCATGAACTTGAATTCCCAGTCATTTCCTCTCCTTCCACTGCTATTATTGCTCCTCTGCTTTCTATTGGTCTTAATTTAAGATTAGGGGGAAAATTGAATTTAAATTTATGTATCAACTGAAAACGCTCACTATCTGGCTTAAAACTTTAAGGAGGCAATAAGGCAGTAAATGAAGAGTTAATTTATTCCAGAAACACTTAAATCTTTAGAACACTGATTAATAAATTCTTATAATTTCTTAATCTTGATCTATAGGGTTGACAGACAAATGACAGACAAAGGGTTAGAGACAAATGACTTTTAGTAGAACCCTGGTGTTCCATGAGCCAAAAAATATAGTGAACAAATAAGTGAACAAATTCTTAGATTCATAATATTTACAGCTTAATATTAGTTGGTTGGAACCTGGCTATCTCACCTCACTTACTCAAAATTCCTTCAGAGATCTCCTCATTTACTCTCATCTATAATATGTCTGCCATGATTTTAAGCATTTTATAGATATTATTCCTAATCCACACACCAAATGTTTGTGGCAGGTATTATTGTCTCCATTTCACAGAAAAGAAAAACCTGAGATTCCAAAAAAGTTTATCCAAGATTACATGGTTACTAGATATAGAATAAAGGTGTTCTCACAGTACTGGCTATGTCCAAAGAAGGTGTTCTTTTAACCAAGCAAACTAAAGACCCCTAATTTTCATAATGATGATCTGAGTCATTAAAGGGATATAAGTATATGATGATTATATTCCATTTAAGGAGATCAATAACCCATTTTAGAAAGATAATATTACAAACAGAGTACCAGTATTTCTTAATGATACTTGGGATTTTAAACTCCAGCTATTTTTAAACATCAAATTTATAGAATTCACTTCCAGCAAGTCTCAGATAAATTAAAAACTAATCCATCACCTTTCCTGACGGTGCTATTGCAGAAATAAGTCAATCAAGTTAAAGGTGGAAGTATGTAGATAATATAACAGAACTGAAAATCATCATCAATAATAACCTTTCTTTCATAGGAAAATTCCTAATTAACTTGTTATTAATGATAAACATGAAACATGGACAGAGGCTTTTATTTCAACGTAGTAATTTAGAATACCAAAATTTTGAAAAAAACTAAAGAGGGGATTGGTAAAATAAATCAAATCATGTCAGATGTAAGATATTATGCTCCCATTTAGAAATAGTAATAGAAAATGTTTAACGTAACAGAAAATTAAATATTAAGACCCCAAAGGGTATATGCATGCAGTAGGCTTGTCCTTAGTGCTGTTTTCCAGGTATTAACAGTTGGCTCCCTTTCTGGGAAAATTATGGAATTGATATCTCTGGCTTTCTTGTGGTTGGGTAGAGCCATGCAAGTAGTTCCAGCACTTGTTTGAGGGTCTTGATTGGCAATTAACTCTTATTTTCTCCTATTATGGAAATTGTCAAATTTGAAATGTTAGTTGCACAATCAGCATAGGTCCCAGAATAATTTTTATTAGTGAAGTCTTATTAAGCACCTTCAAATTTAAGAGGCTGTCTTTAATGAGGGACACATAAAACTCTATTAAAAAAATAAAACCACATTAAACACTTGCTATGCATGAGGCATTATTCTAAGCATTGTGTATCTAACAGTAAACAAATAGATTCCCAGGAAGCTTACATTCTAGTGGAGGAAATTAAACAATAAATACAAAAAACAAGTAAGTGTATATCCGATTATTATAAAAGTGAGAGATGATATTTTTCTACTGAAACAGATATTAGATTGATTGTAATAGATTTTCACGTTACTTCTAAATAAAAGCTTTCACTTGAATACGGATCTGGGATGGCATACAGTATAATACAAGAGAGCCCATAATTGTATGGGGACACACAAATAGAAATGATGTTTTCAGTAATGGAAAGTATTATTCTACTTTTATAAAGCAGTTGATGTATAGTCCACATAATGTCAGGACTCAAAATTTACCTACATTTGTGTGCACTCAAACTCATACATACTTTAGAAATGTTTATAGCTGACCTGAATAAAATATTGGGAACCCATGTAACCGGTAGGTGATTCCTTTTTTATTTGCTGAATTGTGTTACAACATGTGTGAAAAATTAATTCTTTAAATTTAGCATTAGTAACTACTTCACAACATAAAAGTGACCTAACTCCCAAGTATTGTATTTCAGCGTTCAATGCCAACAACATGACCCAATAGGCCAGCAACAAGGTGTGCCCACTCCAGCAGCATCTGGGTTCCTTGACCATCCCTCAGTGTAATGGCTGCTGGTTCATGTCTGTCTTTAATATTGCACAAGGTTTTCTTGTGGCCAAGCTATACAGGAAATAGAATCTGAGAAAATGTAGTTCCAAATTTGCTAAGTTGACATACTTCAAAAATATCACAGATTATTTAAAGAGAAACAATAACTGTCTTGTGAGGGTTACGAATAGAGAAAAGTATGTCATAATAGTAACATAGAGGGCAGAAGATACGTAAATAGAAATTATTTTATTGCACTGGGAGTGATAAAGCACTAATTTTAAGATAGAATGTAATACATTTAGGACGCATATCAGTGTCCAAGGTAACTGAGAAGGTACACTTTAAAAACTGTGGTATAATTTTAAAAGATATAAAATAGACCATACAAAATGTTGATAAATTTTTTAAAAGGCAGGAAAGGATGAAAGAAATGAGGACAGGATGGGAGAAAAGAAAACAAATAGCATGATGGTAGGCTTAAAACCGAGAATATCTGTCATTATATTAAATATATATAGACTAAAAAGTCTAAAAGGAAACACTGTCAGACTGGTAAGGAAAGAAACAAATCCACCTCTATACTTTTTATAAAAGATTCTATATAAACACAAAGACACAGTAGAATGTTAAACAATAAAAACATACTAATCAAAAGAAAGCTATTGCAGCTTTATTAATATCAGACTCCAAGGGAAGAAGTATCATTAAAGTTATAGAGAGATGTTTCATTTTAGCAAAACAGCAAGTTAAACAGGAAGACTAAAAACTCATAAGTTTGCAATAATAATAATTCTTCCAAATACAAAAAACAAAATTTGACAGAAATGGAGAACTTGACAAATCCAGAACCATAGTTGTATATTTTAATAAACTTCCCTTAGTGAATGATAGAAGACAGACATAAATCATTACCATTAGAGAAGATCTGAACAAAACTATTAACCAATTCATTTAACTCCTTCTTAGAACACTATACCCAAATAACTACAGAATATACATTCTCTTGAAGGCATATAAACCATTTAATAAAGCTGGTCATATGCTGGATAATAAAGCAAGTGTTATCAAATATCAAAGTATTTACAATATAAATAGTCTTTGACTAAATAAGAATTAAACTGAACTGGAAGTTAAAAAAGATAACCAGAAGATCCCCAAGTATTTTGAATTTAAGCAATCAATAATAAAATATAAAAATCCAATAAAAAATAGAACACTTGAAAATCCCTTTAAAGGGCATATCCAAATAGCTAATAATTGTATGAATAAGGAGCTCAGTGTCATTACTCATCAGGGCAATACACATTAAAAACCACCCACACCCACTAGAAGGACTAAAATTTAAAACACCAACAAGACCAAGTTTTGTCCAAGTTACGGAACTCTGCTGCATTACTTGTGGAGGCATCAGGTAGTAAAATAACTGTGGGAAATTGGCAGTATTTACTAAAGCAATTCCAACCCTAGATACATACCCAAAAGAAATGAACGTATTTGCTTACAGAAAGACATACACCAGGATTTTCACAGAAAATTTAACTGAAAATGAAACAGTAACAAATTCATAAATAGTACAATGAATTGAGATATGTATAAATTTGATATCTACAATAGTAAAAACAAAAAAAAGAATAAACTACTGCAACATATAAAAACATAGATGTAATAGCTGCATCCTATAGGCATTAAGTTGAACAAAAGCCAGACACAAAAGCTTCCAGATAACATGATTTAATGTATAGTTGACCCTTGAACAATATAGGTTTGAACTGCATGGGTCCACTAACATGAAGATTTTTTTCCATAAATATATTGGAAAAATTTTGGAGATTTTTGACAATTTGAAAAAAATTCACAGATGAGCCACGTAGCTCTCTCTGATAACTGGAGAAACTTTGTATCAGCCTATCATCACAGGAAAGTTGTTTTTTAAAAAATGTAACACTGTTTCCAATACTGTGTTATGAATATGACTGTAATACTGTATGCCATAAACATTTTATAATGATCCATTTCAGTCATGAGTGTACAGGCTAGGCTACTCCGAGGCCATCATATTGATTACACTAAGCTACCAAAAATCAATCATATTGCTGCTTCTTTGTTATCAGCACAAATCATTATACCTGTAAATAAGTATGAATTTCTTTTGCCCATTATCTTTTCATTTTTGATGTCTAGCTTTAGTAATACCTATAACATCTATACTGTTTTATATCATGAAAGACAGTTTTGATATAGGTATTGATAAACAATTCATCTTGTAAACAGGGTAAACTTAAACAGGGTAAACTTAGAGTAATGATAAATACAGTACTCTAATGTATACTCCCTTCTTTATGATTTTCTTAACATTTACTTTTCTCTCACTTGCATATTATAAGAATACCATATATAATACATATAACTCACAAAATATGTGTTAATATACTGCTTATATTATCAATAATGCTTCTAGTCAGCAGTAGGTTATTAGTAGTTAGGTTTGAGGGGAGTCAAAGTTATACACAGATTTTCAGCTAAGTGTAGGAGATCAGTGCCCCTAACCCCCATGTTGTTCAAGAGTCAACTGCGTATACATTTCAAGAAGGGGCGTAACAAACCTATGGCAATAGCAGCTAGAACAGTGGTTCCTTTAGGGAATATTGCTATGGAAAGGAGTACAAGGGATCCCTTTCATGTGCTGGAAATATCATAATTCTTGATCTTGCATCCAGTAAAACGTGTATACATATTTAAACATTCACGGAAACAAACACTTGAAATTACTGCATTTTATGCTCTTTCTTAATGTAAATTTTACCTGATTAAATAAGGGAAAAGGGAAGTAATGCTATAAATTGTCCGACCATTTGCAACTAGATTTTTACACATTTCTAATGTTGATTCTTTTTACAGCTGGTTAGTTTGCTAACAGAGCCTCTTCGGCTCCATCCTGTGTGGATAAGTATCTGTGACCCTCCAAGCACAATAACATGAGCACAGATATAATATTTGCATTGTCTACTAACTGCTTTGCCACCATTAAGAAAGTGGAAAATGTTACCAGGAGCCATCATAGACCTTTATTTTCTTAATATTACCCTGTCTTTAAGAGTAAATTATCATGGTACAGCCACATGCTTGAATATGGTTCTAAAGTAGAAAATTTACCTTCTTTGCCCTTTTTAATCAGAATCCTTTAGCATAACTTAAATATACACATATAATAGTGTCAGTAGTAGGAAACCATTTATCAATTTCTATGTCTCATTTCTCACTTCAAGTACCTTTGGGAAACGCTAGATTTAATATCTTAAGGATAAAGGAGTTGTTCACCTTAAAATAATTTTTATGCAATTTGGATAATTACTGAAAGAACATTCAAGTGTAAATCTATTCTAAATTGCTTGCACTGTGCTTTACTGTATTTGAAAATTAAGGGATATGTATTAAGTCCAAGTTTTCATTTTTAATCTATTTGCATTAATTAACAATTTCATTTCTCAACCACGAAGAATACAGAACACTGTAGGTAAGGCAAAAATTTACCTTTACTCTCTTAGGGTCTGAGAATTAAATTGAGGTAAGATAGATTAGCAGGAGAAAAGCATACAGATTTTTACATGTATATGGGAGCTCCCATAGGTAAATGGATACCAAAGGAAGTGGCAAAACCTAAATGCTTACCTAGTTGGTTGAACAAAGTGGCAATTGTGGAAAAGTAAAATGCATGGGGAGGCTAAAGGAAGATAAGTTATTTTAACAAGGTCTGTTTGTACAGACTTTTCTCAGCTTTGACTCTGTCTGTGGTGACTAGAAAGTTTTCTCCCTATACAGGGAAGGCAGAGTGTTCTTTTTTTGTATCTGCTCTATTTCAAGTGTCTTTAGCTCAAAATAGTCCTTATGTTAAAGTGTCATATTTAGGGGTGGCGTATTCTACCATCCTTCAACATTATATAGTACTTGTTATATAGGTACAGTAACAAAGTTTTAAAAATTGTTTTAAATATGATTAGGCATTTCAGCTATTTCCTTTCTAATTAGGAAAAATCACTTAGTTGCTGCAAAGTATTTGTTTTACTTATTAACTATTTTATACTCATATATAACATGGTATTTCCAATATCTAAATCTATATATAAGGATGACTGAATGAAGAAAAGAAAAGAGTTTGGAAAATGAGTACAGGTGTTTCATTTAGCTTAAATTTTTTTAATATAATTTTCCAACTTTCAACTATATGTGGCATTTGAAACTATAATAAATTCGCATAGGGTCTCAAGTTTATCTGAGTTTCAATAAGGGACTGTACAAAAACCAACTGAAAGAGGTTTTCTATGTCCCCTTAAAAAAAAAAAAAAGAAAAAAAAGGCTAGGCAACATTATTTTATGGACAGAATTCAGTGGGCTTTTTGAGAAGGATTAGGCTCGATCCTTCCTGGCTGAGACAGAGTCCATAATCAGGGTTTGAAATTAGGAAAATTCTAAATTTTATTTCCTCACACTTGGAAAATAGTTTTCAAATTCATTGAAAAAGAGAGAGGAAGTAAATATATGACCAGCTATGAGGAGAGTTTTTCTGTCCCAACAATACTTAGGGTAGCTTGGCCACCAGCTTCATAGAAGTTGTTACTTCCAGAAAAACAAAACGACCTGGTACGGTGGATCCAAACCCAAACTGATGTCTGATAAAATCATATACACTCATTTTTTTAAATACAGGCAGATCTAATATATAATTCAAATGTATCTTTTTAAAATTTCATATTTCTATTTATATTGAAAGCATATTTTTATTTAATCATAACAAAATAAAAATGTAGCTGAAGTGAAACTAGATTGCCAGTTTCATGACACTTCATATGTAATTGTCATATTATGATTTATAATAAGAAATGTATATTTGGTCTTCATTCCCATTTGTGGCACACAGCTCCTAAAACCCTTGTACTATCGTAATGTAGTGATAAGAGCTACAGAGGCATCTTTTGTTACACTTTTTGCTCCTGGTTCCTGACAGCTCCAGGGACAAAAAAGTGAAAGGAATGTCTTTCATTATTCCTAACAACTTCCTTTCAACCTCCCCTGACTTTATGTTAATGAGGTGACATTTGGAAAGCTCCTAGACAACCCTGGGATGGGCTGGTTGCCAGGGGAACCAATCACATCATTAGAGGGTTGGAACTTCCAGCCCCACCTTCAGACCTCTGGGCAGAGGACAGGTGCTGGAGGTTGAATTAGCCATTAAGGCCAATGATATAATCAGTCATGCCTATAAAATAAAGCCTACATAGAAATCCCTGAACTGTGGTGGTCAGAGGTTGGTAAACCCTCACTAACCTACACCAACCTTCCAGGATGGTGAACATGTGGAAGTGCTGGGAGGGCAGGACCAGGGAGGGCACAGAAACTCTACACCACTCCCACATATCTTGCCCTGTATGTCTCTTCCATCTGGCTGTTCCTGAGTTGTAAATGGTCATCTAGTAAGTAAACCATTTTCTTCAGTTCTGTGAGCCGTTCTAACAAGTTATCGAACCCGAGGAGTCCTGGGAATTTGTCATTTATAGCTGGTCAGAAACCCAGGTGATAATCTGTACTTCAATTGTCCGAAGTAGTGTGGAAGCATTCTTATGGAACTGAGGCTTTAACCTGTGGGATCAGATGCTATTTCCAGGTATGTAGTGGCAGAACTGAGTTAAATTGTAGAACATGCAGCTGTGTGGGAGAATTGCTGGGGATGGGGGAAAAATCCCACATATTTGGAGACCAGAATTATTGAAAGTAGAGTGTTGAGAGGAAAATAACAGACTTTTCTGGTCAGTGCAGTACTTCCTAAAATATTCCTCCTCAACTTCTGTTGAGGAGGAATATTTTAGGACCAGATAGTAATTATATTCAGCTTTCCAAGCCACATCCAATCTCTATCACGACTATGTGATTGACTCTGTAGCACCATAGACAATATATAAAAGAATGGGTGTAAATGTGTTTCAATAAGTCTTTATTTACCAAAACAAAAAAAAGTGGCTGAACGGATTTGGTTCATGGGCCACATCTTACTGTTCACTGCTCTAAAATGAAAAGTCAAATGTAAAAATGTTAAATTTATGGGGTCATTGGTTTTGGTTTGGTACAGTGTTTGCATATGGGTTGTCACACATTTCAATCTTAATCAGTAGCTGTTGATTTCCTATTATAAAAAATGAAGAAAATTAACACATTTACACTTATTCCCAGTTCTCCTTTACTGAAGTTTGGTGTTTATAAGTTATATAATAAATAATATTCTACAAATTTCAGAATTAAAAACAAGACTTATTCTCTCCCATGGTCCATCTTCCTAACGATCAATCAAGACGCCCTATAATACTGTAAAAATACCTGTACTTTATGTAAACAAACAAATACAAAGACTGTACTATGTGACCAGCAAGAAAAGTACACAAGGTGGGTCTAATTATTTATAAAGTGATTAGGAAAGAATTTTAATTCCACTGTTTTTGTGTATTTCTGGAGCCGTAGGTGCACATCACACTGGAATCCACTGCCTTAACTAAACACCCTGAAATTTGTTTCTCACTTCCTCCAATGTGAGGGAAATAGATACGATTTTACTAGATAAAAAGAAACAGATGCTTACAAATGGCGTGTCCTCTAAAATTGCAAATTCAGGGCTTCCCTCGTGGCGTAGTGGTTGAGAATCCGCCTGCCGATGCAGGGGACACGGGTTCGTGTCCCGGTCCAGGAAGATTCCACATGCCACGGAGCGGCTGGGCCCGTGAGCCATGGCCGCTGAGCCTGCACGTCTGGAGCCTGTGCTCCGCCACGGGAGAGACCACAACAGTGAGAGGCCCGCGTACCGCAAAAAAAAAAAAAAAAAAAAAAATTGCAAATTCATTACAGATATTTGTCCAAACAGATTAATAAATTGCATGATAAGATTTTAAGCGTTTGCCATCTTGGGGGGAAAGAGGAATGAATCCTATATGTGGCAGACGCTACCTGCCCACATTCCATCTCTGCTAGCTTCAGCGCCCTGTGCTATGCCCAGCTTCCAACAGCTATCACCTGCCTTTGGTTGCCTGAGGATTCTCTCAGGCCTGTCAAACCAGCTTTGCCACCTACTTGATAGGCTGTAAGAGCAGGGGAATTAATAACTCCAGGAACAGCCCTTGAACAAAGACTCACAGGAGTTTGTACACATCTCCCAGCTCTCTTGCCCATCTCTTGAGTCTGTTTTACACAGACCCCCATAACTCCCCCAGTGGGATTAAGCTTTAGCTGCCCATAGCGGTACCTAGTTGATAATTCTCCACTCGTTGGTTGCCTTCCCCTCCCCTTCTTATCTCGCTTCTTTGCATCCTGAAGCAAATGTTAGTACACCCATCTTACAGACCAGGAAACTGAAAATTAGAGACTGTAAACAACCATCTATGAACACAGATCTTCCTGGCTATGGAGCCCTTGTTACTGGACACTTTATCTTTTAATATAATTTTTTTTGCAGCTTACTCCTAAGAAGCAACAGGACATAAAGCTCAGCAGTAGTAATAATTGTGCTTATTCTATGCCAGCTACAATTACCACTCCACTTAAATCTTCACAATAATTCTATAAGGTAGGTACTATTAGTAAGCATTTCTATGTAAACAAAAACAAAAAACAGGTCACAGAAAAGTTAAGTAATTTAGGGTGGTGGTGGTATCAGGACTTGAACCGCCCATCTGACTCAAGAGTACCAGCTTTTACAGCCTCCACTCTGCTACTTCCCAGGAGAGCAGAGCTTCAATACTCACTTTTCAAACAAAATAATCAGTTAGTACTTCTGCTATGCTTCTACCCAGTGGCACACAGCAGAAGCATTGCTGGAAGTCTGTGGACATTTTCTAATGGGTTTTGTCTGACAATGATATCAAAATAATTACTCATTTCTTCCTTTGTGAAGTGCTTCACACAGTATCATAACAAATAGTATGATCTAGATAGTATTACCTCTATTTTAAACTAAGCTTCAGTTTCTTTAAGTAACAGGCTCAAGATCACACAAATAATAGGTGGCAGCACCTAGATTTAATTCTAGGTTTGCCTGAGTCTAGTGCCAGAACAATTTTCATGATACTTCCCTGTTTCAGCAGCCCACCCACTTAAAGATGTCAGAAAAGGCATTTCACAGAACTGGCTTCAGGGGAGTTTCATTTTTAAGTGAGCCAGATGGCCCTTCTTGGCATTTGTTGCTGTCTTGTTATCTCCACTTGTAAGGACCTCCATGGCCTCACCTCACCCTCTTCGTAGACTTCAGTTTACCATCAAGGCTCCTCCAGAAGTGAGGGTCCTGTAGGCCTTCCAGGTTGGTGAGTTGGTGGCGCTGAAGAGGGATATAAGCACAGCCAACAGCCTCATTTGTCCACAAAATCTTCCCCTTTCCCTCCAAGAAACCCCAGGGATAAGTGGGTTATTTACATACTTGTTAATTATCTTTTAAGCATTATGTCATTTTTAAAAGCAGAATGGCACCATGGCACCTGTGTATTCAAAAATCTTAGTCCTTTCTCCCAGTACACCCCTCTTCGCCTTTCCACCTGTCACCTTTCCACTGTGGCAACGAGTCTGTCTCTCAATCTTTCTCAATCTCTCTATCCCTCTCGTACCATATACACACAAACACATAAGCACCCCAGTCCCCACATACATTTAAAAATTTGCTCTTAGAAGATTTCATTAAATTCACTCACAGCAAAGTATTAAAATCAAAAGCTTTATCTCCATAGGGCTATTTGCATTTTGAGCCTCAGCTGCAGCTTGCAGAATTAAGTTTATCTCACTTAAAGGAATTTCATACATCAGTGACCAGCTATTATAGGGAACAAGGTATCTTTTAAAAATCCTATACAAATACACTCCAGCCTGGCTAATGGAGGAAGGTTTGAGGGGCATTGCTAGGCATATCTTAATAAGCATTGGCCACAGTTATTATTACCTGATGGTTTATGTTCTAAATCTGCACCACTTGGGACCCGCTCTGAAATTCAGACAGGTGCCACCAGCATCGCAATAAGCAGAAGCTGCACATTAACCACATCCCTTTGCTTTCTAAACACATTTATCAGAACCTGGCAAGACATCGCCCCCAACTGAATAAACAACACTAAGACCAGTGTCTTTTCCTCAGGGGTGTTCTGTCTCTACCAGCAAGAAAATGTCACGGCTGACACCATTTCCTCACAGCACTGATAACCCAGCAACTTCACTCAGTATCTCTGAGGCTCCTGGGGAAAGATTCTTTGATATGGAATCTTGCTCTCAGTTTGTTTTTTGTTTTTCTTTTTTTTTGGTCAGGGAACAAACGCATCTTGAGACAGCCCAGGGCCCAGTTATCTCTCCTTCCCTGTCCTTGGAGAGTTCCTCTATCTGTAGGTTTGGCTGCCAGTTTTCTAAGGGTCCAGTAAAGTTGCAAGCCAGCCCCTGTTGATTCTTTTTTAGGCAAGAAAATTTGCTTCTATAATTGCCTCAGGGAGGAGGAAAGTTCCAAATGGAAAAGTAGCAGCACTTTCACTTGCAACAATTCTTCTGGGAAGTTTAAACATAATCTCCTCACTGAGAATTTCATTAGACTTTACCTAGCTCATTCCCAGGGAAGCTTTAAGACTCAACGGAGGTGTCACCTCTTCTGGGAAGACTCCCTGACCGCCAGTCTTTGTTAGGATGGTCTGATCAGTGGTTCTGGACTCCCTTTCATTGTTGCTCTTATCTCCTTGGATTTTAATTTTGATTGTCTGCCCCATTGGATTGGGGTCTTGAGGGCAAATCTGTGTCGGTGTAGTATATCCCTGTAGTACTAGTATTTAACTCAGTTCAGCTAAGCTAGACATTTAAAGAAAAAAAAAAAAAGGACATTTCTATCCTTCAGAATTCTGGGAGGAGTCAGGTGTAGTTTAGTGAGGTCAGTTCATCCTCATTTTGCCCCTAATGCCTTTGAAGACATGTTGTGGGTCCGTTTGGCAATCTCAACAATGATGCAGAAAATTTTAATTGCAGCAAGTTTATTGAACTTGATCCTGATTGGAGAATTTCTTATTCTACCCCAAAGCCCTAGTGCCTTGCAAGTAATACACTACTTCCAAGTATAACTGTGACCCAGAGATTCAGAAGAAAGAAATAATGGTTACTGCCAATGCTAGTTTTATTTTTAATCATCATGTCACTATCTTTGTAAAACACAGACATTTCTAGATGTGGGCTGAGGATAGGAAGAGAAAAGAGTAACTCCCAAAAAGTCCTGAAACTTTTTCTTTCTTATGGTGAATATCGGGGAACAGTGGGTCTAATCATGCTACCACGCCGAGGCAGCCACCATCAGCAGAAGACAGAGATGTGAAGAGGTATAAAAGCCACCCTTTCTCCTAAAGTTTGTGTGTACCATTTCTGGTTGCAGCACTCAGCTGTTCCCTGTGTGATGTTATCAGGGCACTGAAGCAACCTGCAAACAGTAGATGGAGACAAACCCAAATGTTACTGTTGGAGGAAAGCTCCTTACAGAATGTGGCCCTCAGTGGGACGCGGTGATGAACTAGAGACCTTGGCACTGACTGGGGATTAATAATCACCCAAGAGCAGTGAGGAAAGCTCCAAATGCAGGCAGAGACAGAGCCCTGAGGAAGAACTTTGACAATGCAAGATTTTGTTGAGGGTTTGAAGTCAAAGGAAGAATGAATCAGAGTTTGTGCCTCCCTAACTCTGATCTGCCAGAGGTTGACCCCCTTCCTGGGCCTTGGACAAACAGACCTGCTAGAACAGGAAAAGCCCACTCTCACTAGCAAATGGAGCCTCAAAACACATGACAGACTACTTTTTTTGGTATCTAATATCCACCTTGTAAATGAAGTCTTTTAAATAAATGTATTGCATATTAAATAATGCATACTCACCATACACATACAAGCAACACAAAATCTTCAAAGACGAAGAAAAAAAAACAGGCCAATGACAATAATTTATAAATGTTTTAAAACTTTTATAGCTGGAGAACATCATTCCAGATGCATTTCCATATTAAAAAGCCAGTAGAAATATTAATGATTAGAAATACTGGGTAATATTGTGATTATATTTCTCAAGCCATATAAAATTATTAATTTCATTTGCCAAAGAAAAAAAGTTAAAAACTAAAGGAACTACTGGACAGCTTATAAATATTTCTAAAGAAAAACATTAATTGGTGACAATATATAAGATTGTAGAAAACTGATTAAGAAAATTACAAGTTTTGCTTGATAACATTATATTTTCTAAAATCACATTTTTAATTTAGTATTTAGTAATTCTCTGCTATGACAAATGAAGGAAAGTTTTCTACCTTCAATCTCCCTAAAATCCTCAATTTCATTCATTATATTTTATTTTTATTATTATATATTCAAGATTTATAATCACAAAGTGATGCCAATCTAAGGGTCTGAGCAAAGACTCAAATTCAATATCCCAAATAATGACTTCTAATACTTGATATTTTTAACAGAATTTTTGTAAAATATTATTTAAGAACTATGCAGCATAGACTTTTTGGTAGTACCACTTGCTTCCCACAATTGTTATCTACATATGTCAGTGTTCTCATTTTACCCTCTCAGTTACTAGTTAACAACATTATACCCAGTTATTTTTTAATATTGAATTCTCTGTTCAGATAGATGGGGTGACTCCCATTCCTTGATTAGAACTACTGTTAGAGAAAAGAATGCAACATATTCCATTTAAACTCATACTTTCAACTTCAAACTTTTGTACTTCAAACTTTCCCAGAGTATGTTCTTATGATTAGTAATGCTATAAGATGTTCAAAAAAATTGAAAAGGCTTTTGTGTTGGAAAAGATTACAGAAACAGCACATCACAACCCTCCCATGGTCTATTACTATATAATTTAGCACTGAGTAGCATAAACTTTTTATTGTATTTAATAATCCTTGCTTTGTGTCCCAACCAAATTGTTTGGGTTCAAAAAGGGGTCTATCACTTCAAAGTAGTGTAAACCTGAGCACATCACTCAGTCTCAATAAGCAGTATTCTTTTCTGTGAGATGGAGATCAAGTACCTCCCTCACTGGGTTATTGTTAGGATTGAATGAAATAACTTATGAACACCCAGTACTTAAGTTAACAAATGATAGAGCAAAGACTGGCACCATGTCCTGCCCGCCATGCACTGCACATGGTGGGGCACCTCTCCAGGACCTTGCTACAGATGCTTAAGCTCTCTCATCCTTTAAAACATTGATGTCTTTGTTGCTGACTCTTTCCTTGGTCTTGAAGCTGGGCAAACACAGGCCTTGCAGGGTGCAGCCCAACAACTGGCAGAGCCAGCCAGGAGACCGAAGAAACTCCCGTGAGTGCTGAGATATCAGGAAATACAAGATGGGGAATGGAAAGTTGGGGGGCTGTCCACTAATATGTGGGGCCCAAAAGTTGCAGGGGTAATCCTGGAGTGGCTGTCCACTGACACATGGGGCCGAAAAGTTGCAGGATAATCCCAAAAGTTTCAGGGGAAATCCCGTGCTGGCTGTATGTGGGGTCTTGTGGTGTCTGTCCTTGATTAATGGGGGCTACCAAGAGATCTAGAGAACAGTGGCTTCTAATGGCTGTACTACTGTATCAAAGTGAGCCTTTTGTAACTGGTTAAGCTAGCTTTCTAGAAGGAATTGGTATTTCTCTTATGCCTTTGATATGTAAATGACACACATTAGACATGAGACTTAATTGATATTTATAGGACATTCCATTCGAAAGCAGCAGAAAACACTTTCTTCTCATGTGCACACTGAACATTCTCCAGGATAGATCACACATTGCATGACAAATCAAGCCTTGGTAAATTTAAGAAAATTGAAATCTTATCAAGCATTTGCTTGTTTTTGTCTTTGCTATTTATCTTGGGGGTTTTTGGTCTGTTGGTTTTCATTTGTTTTCTTCCTGCCCTCTTTCTTTTTTTTCCCCCACTTTTTTGCTGGGCCGTGTGTCTTGTGGGGTGTTCGTTTCCAGGCCAGAGGTCAGACCTGAGCCTCTGGGGTGGGAACGCCTAGTCCAGGATTCTGGAATGCCAGAGAATTCCCGGCCCTAGGGAATATTAAATGGCAAGAGCTCTCCCGGATGTCTCCATCTCAACTCCAAGACCTGGCTCCACCCAACTGCCTGCAGGGTCCAGTGCTGAATGCCCCACAATGAACAACATGCAAGACAGGAACACAAACCCACCCATCAGCAGACAGGCTGCCTAAAGTCATACTAAGCCCACAGACACCCCAAATCACACCACCTGATGCAGCCCTGCCCATCAAAGGGACAAGATCCAGCTCCACCCACCAGAATGCAGGCACCAGTCCCTCCCACTAGGAAGCCTACAGAAGCCACTGGACCAACCTCGCCCACTGGTGGCAGACACCAGAAGAAAGAGGAACTATGACCCTGCAGCCTGTGGAAAGGAGACCTAAAACACAATAAGTTAGACAAAATGAGAACAGAGAAATATGATTCAGATGAAGGAGCAAGATAGAAACCCACAAGATGAAATAAATGAAGAGGAAATAGGCAATCTACCTGAAAAAGAATTCAGAGTAATGATAGTAAAGATGATCCAAAATCCTAGTGGAGAAAGTACAAGAAATCCTTAACAAGGACCTAGAAGAACTAAAGAACAAACAAACAGTGATGAACCATACAGTAACTGAAATTAAAAATACACTAGAAGGAGTCAATAGCAGAATAACTGAGGCAAAAGAATGGATAAGCAAGCTGGAAAACAGAATGTTGAAAATAACTGCCATGGAGCAGAATAAAGAATGAAAAGAATTGACGACAGTCTCAGAGAACTCTGGGACAACATTAAATGCACCAACATTCAAATTATAGGGGTCCCAGAAGAAGAAGAGAAAGAGAAAGGGTCTGAGAAAATATTTGAAGAGATTATAGTTGAAAACTTCCCAAACATGGGAAAGGAAATAGTCAATCAAGTCCAGGAAGCACAGAGAGTCCCATACAGGATAAACCCAAGGAGAAACACACCGAGACACATACTAATCAAACTAACAAAAATTAAATACAAAGAAAAAAATACTAAAAGCAGCAAAGGAAAAGCAAGAAATAACATATAAGGGAATCCCTATAAGGTTATTAGCAAATCTTTCAGCAGAAACTCTACAGGCCAGAAGGGAGTGGCAGGATATATTTTAAGTGATGAAAAGGAAAAACCTACAACCAGATTACTCTACCCAGCAAGGATCTCATTCAGATTTGACAGAGAAATCAAAAGTTTTACAGACAAGCAAAAACTATAAGAATTCAGCACTGCCAAGCCAGCTTTGCTACAAATGCTAAAAGAACTTCTCTAGGCAGGAAACACAAGAGAAGAAAAAGACCTACAAAATGATACCCAAAACAGTTAATAAAATGGTAACAGGAATATAACATATTGATAATTACCTTAAATGTAAATGGATTAAATGCTCCAACCAAAAGACACAGACTGGCTGAATGGATACAAAAACAAGACCTCTATATATGTTGTCGACAAGAGACTCACTTCAGACCTAGGGACACATACAGACTGAAAGTGAGGGGATGAAGAAAAATTCCATGCAAATGGAAATCAAAAGAAAGCTGGAGTAGCAATACTCATATCAAACAAAATAGACTTTAAAATAAAGTGTCACAAGAGACAAGGAAAGACACTACAGAATGATCAAGGGATTAATCCAAGAAGATATAAGAATTGTAAATATTTATGCACCCAACATAGGAGCACTTCAATACATAAACTGAACACTAACAACCATAAAAGGGAAAATCGACAGTAACACAATAGTAGTGAGGAATGTAGACACCCCTCTTACACAAATGGACAGATAATCCAGACATAAAATTAATGAGGACACAGAAGCCTTAAATGACACATTAGACCAGATAGACTTAATTGATATCTGTAGGACATTCCATCTGAAAGCAGTAGAATGTACTTTTTTCTCAACTATACATGGAACATTCTCCAGGGTAGATCACATGTTGGGTCACAAATCAAGCCTCAGTAAAGTTAAGAAGACTGAAATCATATCAAGCATCTTTTCTGACCACAACACTATGAGATTAGAAATCAATTACAGGAAAAAAAAACTGTAAAAAACACAAACTCAGGGAGGCTAAACAGAATGCCACTAAATAACAAGAGATCACTGAAGAAATCAAAGAGGAAGTCAAAAAATACCTAGAAACAAATGACAAAACACAATGACCCAAAACCTATGAGATGCAGCAAAAGCAGTTCTAAGAGGGAAGTTTATAGCAATACAATCCAAACTCAAGAAACAAGAAGCATCTCAAATGAACAACCTAACCTTACACATAAAGCAACTAGAGAAAGAAGAACAAACAAAACCCGAAGTTAGTAGAAGGAAAGAAATCAAAGATCACAGCAGAAATAAATGAAACAGAAATGAAGAAAAAGAATAGCAAAGATCAATAAAACTAAAAGCTGGTTCTCTGAGAAGACAGACAAAATTGGTAAAAGTTTAGCCAGACTCATCAAGGAAGAAAGGGAGAGGACTCAAATCAATAAAATGAGAAATGAAAAAAGTTATAACTGACACTGCAGAAATACATAGGATCATAAGAGACTACTATAAACAACTACATGCCAATAAAATGGACAACCTGGAAGAAATGGACAAATTCTTAGAAAAGTACAATCTTCCAAGACTGAACCACAAAGAAATGGAAAACATAAGCAGACCAATCACAGGTAATGAAATTGAAACTGTGGTTAAAAATCTTCCAACAAACAAAAGTCCAGGACCAGATGGCTTCACAGGTGAATGCTATCAAACATTTAGAGAAGAGCTAACACCCATCATTCTCAAACTCTTCCAAAACATTTGAGAGGAAGGAACACTCACGAACTCATTCTAGGAGGCCACCATTACCCTGAACCAAAACTTGACAAAGACATTACAAAAAAAAATTACACATCAATATCACTGATGAATACAGATGCAAAAATCCTCAACAAAGTACTAGAAACAGAATCCAACAACACATTAAAACAATCATACACCATGATCAACTGGGATTTATCCCAGCTAAGCAAGGATTCTTCAATATACACAAATCAATCAATGTGATACACCATCTTAATAAACTGAAGAATAAAAACCATATGATCATCTCAATAGATGCAGAGAAAGCTTTTGACAAAATTCAACACCAATTTATGATTAAAAAAAAAAAAAATCTCCAGAAAGGGGGCATAGAGGGAACCTACCTCAACATAATAAAGGCCATATATGACAACCCACAGCAAAACATCATTCTCAACAGTGAAAAACTGAAAGCATTTCCTCTAAGACCAAGAACAAGGCAAGGATGTCCACTCTCCCCACTATTAATCAACATAGTTTTGGAAGTCCTAGCCATAGCAATCAGAGAAGAAATAAAAGGAATACAAATTCGAAAAGAAGTAAAACTGTCACTGTTTGCAGATGACATGATACTATAGAGAATCCTAAAGCTGCTACCAGAAACCTACTAGAATTCATCAATGAATATGGTAAAGTTGCAGGATACAAAATTAATACACAGAAATCACTTACATTCATATACACTAACAACAAAAGATCAGAAAGAGAAATTAGGGAAACAGTCATATTTACCACTGCATCAAAAATTAAAATAGCTATGAAATAAACAGACTTAAAGCCACAAAAGACCTGTACTCAGAAAACTATAAGATGCTGATGAAAGAAATTGAAGATGACACAAACAGATGGAGAGATATACCATGTTTTGGATTGGAAGAATCAATATTTTGAAAATGACTATACTACCCAAAGCAATCTATAGATTCAATGCAATCCTTATCAAATTTACCAATAGTATTTTTCACAGAATTAGAACAAAAAGTTTTACAATTTGCATGGAAACACGAAAGATCCTGAATGGCCAAAGCAATCTTGAGAAAGAAAAACGGAGCTGGAGGAATCAGGTTCCCTGACATCAGACTATACTACAAAGCTATAGTAATCAAAACAGTATGGTACTGGCACAAAGACAGACTTATAGATCAGTGGAAAAGGATAGAAAGTCCAGAGATAAACCCACACACTTATGGTCACCTAATCTATGGCAAAGGAGACAAGAATATACAATGGAGAAAAGACAGTGTCTTCATAAGTGGTGATGGGAAAACTGGACAGCCACATGCAAAAGAATGAAATGAGAACACACCTTAACACCGTACACAAAAATAAACTCAAAATGGATTAAAGACCCAAATGTAAGGTTGGATACTATAAAACTCTTAGAGGAAAACATAGGCAGAACAATCTCTGACATATATCACAGCAATAACTTTTGTGTGTGTGTGTGTGGTATGCGGGCCTCTCACTGCTGTGACCTCTCCCATTGTGGAGCACAGGCTCTGGACACACAGGCTCAGTGGCCATGGCTCACAGGCCCAGCCGCTCCGCGGCATGTGGGATCTTCCCGGACCGGGGCACAAACCTGTATCCCCTGCATCGTCAGGCGTACTCTCAACTACGGCTCCACCAGGGAAGCCCAACAATAACTTTTTTGATAAACCTCCTAGAGTAATGAAAACAAACACAAAAATAAACAAATCGGACCTAATTAAACTTAAAAGCTTTTGCTTTTAAGGAAATCATGAACAAAATGAAAAGACTACCCTCAGAATGGGAGAAAATATTTGCAAACAAAGTGACCAACAAGGGATTAATCTCCAAAATATACAAACTACTCATGCAGCTCAATACTCAAAGAAACAAAAAACCCAATTAAAAAATGAGCAATAGATCTAAACAGACATTTCTCCAACAAAGACATACAAATGGCCAACAAACACATGACAAGATGCTCACCATCACTAATTATTAGAGAAATGCAAATCAAAACTGCAATGAGGTATCACCTCACACTGGTGAGAATGGCCATCATCAAAAAACCTGCAAGCAATAAATGTTAGAGAGGGTGTGGAGAAAAGGGAACCCTCTTGCATTGTTGGTGGGAATGTAAATTAGTACAGCCACTATGGAGAACAGTAGGGAGGTTCCTTAAAAAATGAAAAATAGAACTACCATATGACACAGAAATCCCCCTACTGGACATATATCCAGAGAAACCATACTTCAAAAAGATACATGCCCATCAGTGTTCCTGCAGCATTATTTACAGTAGCCAGGACAAGGAAGCAGCCTAAATGTCCATCAACATATGAATGGATAAAGACAATGTGCTACATATAAACAATGTAAAATTACTCAGCCATAAAAAGAATGAAATAATGCCATTTGCAGTGACATGGATGGATCTAGAGATTGTCATAGTGAATGAAGTAAGTCAGACAGAGAAAGACAAATATATGATATTGCTTATGTATGGACTCTAAAAAAAATGGTACAAATGAACTTATTTACAAAACAGAAATAGAGTCACTGATGTAGAAAACAAACTTATGGTTACCAAGGGGGAAAGTGGGGAGGGATACACTGGGGGACTGGGATTGACTATACACACTACTATGTATAAAATAGATAATAAGAACCTAATGTGTAGTACAGGTAACTCTACTCAATACTCTGTAATGGCCTATGTGGGAAAATAATCTAAAAAAGAGTGGATATATGTATATATATAACTGGTTCACTTTGCTGTACAGCAGAAGCTAACACAACATTGTAAATCAACTATACTCCAATAAAAATTAATAAAAGAAATAAAAGAAGTTGTGTTCTTAGGCCATAAGTCTCACAAAAGGCTATCAGCATATGTAATATATAATTAATATATATGATATTGTTTCTATGAGAAGCACATTTAAATTATAACTGAGGAGGTCTGATACTCCTCACTCTTTTATAGCAATCTCAAGAATCTGAAACCACATTCTTATAAATAAGGATATGTTTCTCTTCCAACCACACATTTATGTATTCATTCATTCAACAATTATACTGATCAACTAATATGCTCTGGAGACTCAACAGTGAACAATAAAGACAATTAAATGTTTCTTAACGTATATTTAACATGCTATCATAGGAGTCATACAATGGTAAAATATAATATAATATATAATGTCAGGTTTGTGATAAGTCCTAGAAAGGAAATATTAAGTCACTCTTATAGCCTTCCAAGATAAGCCATACGAAGTAGGAGGCTCTAGGATTTTGGAAGTCAAAATCTAGGTATATTCAGAATAGCCACTCCAAGGAGACTGAGGCATAAAAACTCTAAGGTCAGTAAAATAAATAAACTGAGCTTAATCAAACTTAAAACCTTTTGCACATCAGAGGAAACCATCAATAAAATGAAAAGACAACCTATGGAATGGGAAAAATATTTGCAAACAGCATAACAAAAAGAGGTTAATATCCAAAGTATAAAAACAGCTCATAAAACTCAATAGCAAAAAAACAAACCACATGACCAAAAAATGGGCAGAAGACCTAAACAAGCATTTTTCCAAAGAAAATATACAGATGGCCAAAAGGCACATGAAAATATGCTCAATGTCATTAATTATTAGCAAAATGCAAATCAAAACCACAATGAGGTATCACCTCACACTGGTCAGAATGGCTATCATCAAAAAGTCTACGAATAATAAATACTGGAGAGGGTTTTGAGAAAAAGGGACCCTCCTACACTGTTGCTGGGAATGTAAATTGGTGCAGCCACCATGGAAAACAGTTCCTCAAAAAATTAAACATAGAACTACCATATGATCCAGCAATCCCACTACTGGGCATATACCCTGAGAAAACCATAATTCAAAAAGAGACATGTACCACAATGTTCACTGCAGCACTATTTACAATAGCCAGGACATGGAACCAACCTAAATGTCCATCAATAGATGAATGGGTAAAGAAGATGTGGCACATATATACAATGGAATATTACTCAGCCATAAAAGGAAATAAAATTGAGTTATTTGTAGTGAGGTGGTTGGCCCTAGAGTCTGTCATACAGAGTGAAGTCAGAAAGAGAAAAACAAATACCGTATGCTAACACAGATATATGGAATGTAAAAAAAAAAAAAAAAAAGGTTCTGATGAACCTAGTGACAGGACAGGAATAGAGACACAGACATAGAGAATGGACTTGACACAGGGAGGGAGGGGAAAGCTGGGGTGAAGTGAGAGTAGCATGGACATATATACACTACCAAATGTGAAATAGTTAGCTAGTGGGAAGCAGCAGCATAGCACAGGGCGATCAGCTAGGTGCTTTGCCATGACCTAGAAGGGTGGGATAGGGAGGATGGGAGGGAGGCTCAAGAGGGAAGGGATATGGGGACATATGTATGCATATGGCTGATTCACTTTGTTGTACAACAGAAACTAACACAGTATTGTGAAGCAATTATACTCCAATAAAGATCTATATTTTAAAAAAAGGAAGTTAAAGTGGTTAAGACTTCACCTTCCAATATAGGGGGTTCAGGTTCAATCCCTGGTCAGGGAGCTAAGATCCCACATAGCTCATGGACAAAAAAACAAAACAGAAAACAGGAGCAATATTATAACAAATTCAATAAAACTTTTAAAATGATCCACATCAAAAAAAAAAAAATCATAAAGAAAAAAATCTAAAAAATTGTATCCAGAAGAACCAAAGAGGTTTCTTTCAAAATTTCCCAGGCCAGGTGGTCCAAAATTACCTTGAGATGAATGAATTAATAGATGTATATTACATGTATCCTTTATGCAAATCACTAGATCAAGGAAATTCTAATAAAGATGTGCTGTTTGAAATAATAGGCTGGAAATACTAAGATAGGTGAAGAATAAGAAGCTCCCGCCTTTCAGAACATTTGCATCATATGCTTTTAAATATTAGAACTGGAGATGTGAATAGTGAATCATAAGTCCCCAAAACATTGTGCTTTTGTTAAATTCAAATCAGAATTAATTATGACTTTTTTTCCCCTAAACTAAAAACTGAATAATTTAAAAGCTCATAGTTCCATCCTGGTAAACTAATATTCAAACATAATTTTTTTATATATTTCCTAAAATTACTGAACCACCAAGTATTCTCTATATTAAACTTGAAGTAACTCAATATTCTTATTCAGGTTAAGGTTTCTGATAATAAGATAGGCCTATGATTTAACACTACTTATTTAGAAAGCTCACTATGTTGTATGTGTTTGAATTATCTCTTATCATCCAGTTTATGTTATCTTCATTTGTTCAATTCTTTAAAAAATATATATTCACACAATTATATTTGGTTGGATAGGTACGTAGCTCTAAACTCTTACTGATGAGTTTAACAGTTTCTTTAAAATTAAATATACATTCAACTACTACCCTTTCTGCATTGCTCTTTCATGGATAGAAGTAGCAACAGACATATTCATGGATTTTCCCAACTGAAGAAAACAATTTGCATTTTGAGGCAATCACATATTTAAGCCATTCCTCCTACAAGTTATAGGAATAAATCAATGGTAAATGAAAGATTGAACATGAAAATATAAAAAATGTTTATATTTTTGTCATTTCTTTGTTCAAGTTTCCATAACTGCATTTTCTATTTAAGATTGAATTTGATGTCATTCTTTCACAGAGATTGGTAGATAGAAAAACAATACAGAAGATAAAAACTAAAGCACTGAAGAAGACAGCTAAAAATAAAAAATAGATTAAAAAACAATGAACCTAAGGAAAATGTATGTGACCAAAGGAAAAAGAGATCTGAGAAGACTCAAATGCTATTGTTAATTCTGTAACTAGTAATAAGGATGATTTTGGGTTAGAAAACTGGTCCAGAGTGGTTTTGTGACTAAGTTTTAAAACAAAATGGTTATACCAGATAGTGTTGAATGGCACTCTCAGACCTCAAAATTGATTACTATTTTATTCCAAAAGCATGGGATGAAAGAGAAACAAGGATATATGATAATCAAGCAACTAAAAAAGTAAAGGGAGCAAATGAAATGACAATTTAGCAAAATAATTCAATCATATGAAAAATTATTAATGATGAATTAGTGAACCAAGGGAAGATTTTTACCTAATTATAGCCACATTTTGTCTTGTACTTAATGCTAATCAATTCAACATGATTGATCTTTATTATTTTTTTTTCTTTAGTAAGATTGTAGAGACTCTCGAAAAATAAAATCAGAAGCATGAAAACACAGGAAGTATCTGTCAATTAAAGAATGACCAGAAAAAAACTAGTTTGAGTTTGTCCACCTTAAACTGTAGCTCTGCAAATAATTTGAGCATACTCAGAGGAAATAAGGGAATTTGGAAAAAAAATTTTGGTCCGAAGATTTTTATCAGTGATCATTTCTCTTGAAATCAATGTGAAATGAACCAAAGACCTAGGCTTTGGACCCAAGTGTGTATCCCAACATTATCACTCAGTTAAGTTTCTCAAATAAGGTTTTTTTCTCCATTTAAAAAGTAATTTCAAAAAACTTCAAATATTTACATCTACTGATTATATCAGTTAACTTAAACGTAACAGGAGAGTGATGTTTTCTTCATTTCCAATGAGTAATTGAAATGGTAGATCCATCACTCAAGTCATATAACTTAAAGGCAAACCTGTATATACCAGGCATTTTTCTAAGCACTTTGTCTATACTGAGTCATTTAATCCTCATAACTACATAAAATACATAGGTAGGAGAGGAAGCTGAGGCACAGAGATTTACATAATTTGCTTAATGTCAAAGAAAGTATAAACAAAGGAGCCAGGATTAAAATCCATGTGGTCTAGCTCCAGGATATATTATTCTTAAAACACTAACACCATAGTGATATAAATATGAAAGAAATTTTAAAAATTGTTAAGAGCAACTTTTAAAAATGTGTCCAAAACTATGGAAGGTAGATTAAGTGCCCCGCCTGGCCAAAGGAAATATGCAGATGAATAGCCAAAATGAGGTTAAGAAAATGGAAGGTAAGTGCTGTTAAATGCCATTAGAATAATGTCTTCTACTAAATAACTTCAAATACTTAAAGATAAATTATTTTAAAAGATTTTATAAACACTAAGAGGTTAAATACAGAAGGCTGCAGAATATATCAGTGATACTATTAATACAGGTAGGCCTGTATGGTATTAGGACACAGATGAATCACTTAATGTATTTATATATTACCCAATTCAATCCTTATGACAACCCTAGAACAGAGAGTCTTATGACCCTCCCCACTACAATCTTGTCACCATTCCTATTTTATGAGTTAAAAACCTAAACAGAGCAACAACAAAAACTGAAACACAAAGAGATGGGGTAACTTGCCCAGGTATGCACAATAATTAGGTGGTGAAACCTAGGGCTTCTAGCCCCAGATTCAATACAGCCCACCAGCATGCTGAGCTACCTCTTGATTTAATGCACCACTATACCGTCATTTTAGAAATGCTGATCTGACCTCTAGATGTGCTTGATGACTTAGATTAAGTGCTGACCAAGGGGAAGTTGTAGAAGAAAACACATCCATACCCATAAATTACTGCCCCATTATATTTACGGCTAGTCTGACCCTAATTGCCAGTAGTAACGTGGCCCAAATTTAGCAAAGGCCATTGAGTTTTAACATAAGAGCATTCTTTGGAGTTTCTCTCTAGATATGACTGTCTTCTCAAACAGAAAGATAAATTGGTGGGAATTTTTAAATGCCAAAGAAAAAATCAGGTTTATGTAATAGTAAACAAATAAAACTTTGTTATCACAGTGAACATAATTCTGAACTAATCCAACCAGCATTAGTGTAGTGCACACAAACAGGAAGACAGAGAAGGGTAAAAAATTAATAAACAGAAACCTCAATTAAATAGAGTCAGGAAACCAGAATGGGGAGCTCCCATGCCATGCCCTGAAACAATAGCAGAGCAGAGCCCAACAGGGAGAAGGGAAACTCTTCTTCCCTGGCAACAACTCGGCCAATGAAAAGCCATGGACTCTTTATTTACTAAAGCCCTCCCAACTTTCTTTCCTATGAAAGCGTCCCCTTCTCTTGCTGTCCTGAGACTTGCATGTGGCTCACAGTGGTTGCAGACCCTGAATTGCAATTCTGGGCTGATTCCATCTTTGTTGGAGAGTAAACTCATCTTAGCTGGAGAAATTTGTTTTCTGGCAGTCTATCTGTTTTAAGTAAGTCAAAAGATTAAAATGATGATGATAAATCTCATCTTTCTGAGACATGTACAGTCTCTATTTTTTTTAAGACAAATATTTAAAAGAGAATTTCTTCTTTTCTCATTTTGGAGAGAACCCCTTTTACCTAGTCATTCCTGGTCCTATTGAACCAAGCCCTGTGACCTCTGGTCAGGCTGCCAGGATCCAGTACTTAAACAATTGTAATCTGCAAAGATTAATCTTTGCAACAAAGATTATGGATAAGAAAGTGGATGCTCAGCAGCAGCTACAGAAATAGTCTTCTCTTTGAAAAGAGTTGAAGCAAGTCCCTAGGCTCCCTTTAGACTAACTTGAGTGCTTTATTCATAAATTGGCTTTCAAATTCCACAAAGGCTGCTTTTTGTTTTTGTCTCTTCGGGGAAGCCTTGTAATTCCCAGTGTCAAGGGCACGACAGAATCTGTGACATGCAAGGAACTCAGCTCATCAGCATTAATTATTGCTCTGCCAGGCTTGTAAACAAATGTAATCAGAAGCCTTATGCAGAGACCCCAGTGAGGATGCCACCTTTTCCTCTACCTGCTCATTCCTAGTCTCCTTCCACTCTCGCATGAGCTGTTGGCTCTCCACCCTTTTGATTGCTCTTCTTCTTTTTCACTTTCTCCCTGGGTGGGCACATCTGCCTTCCTGGCTTCAGCTAAAATTTCTCTTATGATAACTTCTAATTATATATTTTCAGCATCAGCCTTTTTCAGAAGCTCCACACCTGTATTTCCAACTGCCTACTAAACGCAACTCAAACCACCAATTCCAAAACTGGCTCATGCTGTTCTTCCACCCTCGAGCCCATATTTGTTTTTCCATGAGCACTCCCACTGCAAGCTGATGTCTCTGTGCTCTGTGTTGCCAATGATGTACAAAAAGAAAACCTCAGGTTCATCCCTGAATCATTTCTTTCCTTTACCCCCATCCTATCCCACCACAGCCAGTCACTCATCAGATCACTTCAATCCTAACTCCAGAAGTGTTCCTATTTGGGAACTATTTCCTGCTGTCCGTTTCTCCTCATTTCTTAACTGGATGATTCCCAGCCCCTATCTGTCTGACTTGAGGCTCTCACCATGCTTATCTCCTTCCCACCCAGCAGTGTTATTTTCCAAACATCAAATATTCTGCTCTTCACTTTAAACTCTTAGAGATGAATATACTTACATTTCTCATGGCAAAATACACTTTGTGAAGTAAAACTTGATGAAATAGATAAAAGTCAGCTCTAATTTATTTTAATCTTGACAAATTACTTTCATGAGTTTGATGCATGTTGTTCTCAGTGTAAATCAAAACTCCTCAGCCTGGTGTTCAGACAAATGGCCATCATCTCTATCCTAGACATGATCTCCTACTATTTTCCCCTTAGATATTATAATTCGGACACACTGAAATTTGTGCATTGTTCACTAGTGGTGTCTTTAACAGTTCCTAGAACACAGTAAGCACTGAATAAAATGCTGAATGGATGAAGAAGTTGTTCTCTGCAGTTCCTCTCTGCAAAGCCCTTTCTATGTTCCCTGTTTGCCTTTTCACATTCTACTCTCTTTACTTGGAAATTCCTTTCTGCTCTTTTGGACCTGGCTAATCATCGCTACCCTTTCTGCAAAATCTAACTGACATTTGACCTTTTGATTAATTATCATTAATTAATTCAACAAATGTTTATTGAGCTCACACCAGGAGCCTGATGCAAAGGATACAAGAGCCACAATTTAGTGTGCAAAACATATAAAGAATTACAAAGCAATTGCATACTTCTTTGCAGCCTTTCCTATATATTCCCACATATGCAGTTGCCTCCTTCTGTCTACTCCACATTTTTTATATCACTCAGAACTACTGCATTAATTTAGAAAAATCTCTAAGTTAATCTGATATACTGCCAGACTACACTTTATTACACTGCACTCTCCTTGTTTCCCCTAAAATGAGCATAATTTCTAACAAATAGTAAGCCACCAACAAATGGTGGTTATTTATGTAATTATGCTGAGGGTGAAATATAGTAAAATGAGTCTATGCTTATGATCAGATTGCTGAGTTGAAGTTCAGACTGACTTATGCAGTTGGGATCTGGAGTGGATCATTTAACTTTCCTGGCCTCCTTAGCACCTTGTAAATCAGGTGAGACAACACCTACTTCATAAAGTTCTTGTAAGCATCAGGTGATGAAATAAGATGGACTATGAAACTGGGACATGTTGAATGCTTGTCAGTTGTTTGCCTGATTTAGGAATAAAAAATATGATAAGGTAATGAAAGTTACCTTATATTGGATAAGTAGAAGAATGCAGACAAGAACTAACAACTGAGTTAATAGGTCAGTTCTTCCTAGATTGAAAAGCTCTCAGAGGGCAGCAGCAAAAAAAAAAAAAAATACAGAATAGGTAAACTCATGTTTTAGTCAAATTGGAAAAAGGAAATTTAATAGTTCCTTACTTAAAAAGAGCAGAAAGGTGATATCAAAATATACTGTACATCACTTTGTTAGATATAACTTCTCATAGTAAACTATATGAGATTTTAATATCAAAGTTTAGTTATTTAAAACAAATGTATTTGTTGTTCTTTGAAGTCGATTTTAAAAACACTCAAAAATACAGATGCTTGGCCTACATGGGGCACAAAATCAAAATTTCTGGAGCTCTCAAAGAGCAAAACCTGGGAGAAACTCCCCCATCTCTCTCTCTCCCAAGGGTCTGCCTCAACGTTAACTCATTTCTGCTTTTACACTTAGTCCGACGAGCTCTGATTCCTCTGGATTCCTTTGGCAGATATTTAACCGATGACTGATGGAGTGGACAGGAAGAGAGCCTTCATCAGGTCAAGACTTCAGGACTTGATGAAGCCGAGATTGAAGGACACTTCAAAATCGCATTTTTATAGACTACACAGACCACTCAGACCTGAGAACATCGCTCTCCAAGATAGTTTTTGCATTTGCTTTAAGACAAGGTGAACTCCTCTTCACATATGAACTCTAAGAACATTGACTGACATCAAACCATTCAATATTTTCCAGAACATAGATTTTTAACTACAGGGTATGTTTGGAGGACAAAGTTCAGCTTCAGTTGATTAATTACTTACAATTCTCATGGTTTTTATTTGCCATGTCTCAGTTTTCCTTTCATCCCTTTAAAGAAATCTGTCTTCTTGACCTGATGAAACTGGGAATGATGAGAAAATTTCCAAAACCAAGCTATTTACTGAAGCAAAGAGCAATTTTTGTAAAAGCCTATGTAATTTCAATGTAAAAACTACCTTGAGAAACCAGAAAATACAAAACTTTAAGAGAACTACCCCAAAATAAATAAATAGGAAGAAAATTGGACATTTTTGAATGGCTATCAGTTACTTAGGGAAATTATAAGGAAGAAGATTAATTTGTCCATTATCAAATATGCTAAAATGCAGATACAGGATTTGAGCAAATATCCAAATCTAGAATATTTACTCTTTCTACAATATTTTACTATCCACAGAGTGTACTTATTTTTTTTGGTTGCATTTGAGAGCTGCACTGCTGCTCTCTCTAGTGGCTCGTGGGCTCTAGAGCGCGGGCTCAGTAGTTGTGGCGCACGGGCTTAGTTGCTCCACGGCATGTGGGATCTTCCCGGACCAGGGATCGAAACCATGACCCCTGCATTGGCAGGCAGATTCTTAACAACTGCACCATCAGGGAAGTCCCAGAGTGTACTATTATTGAACTCTAGGACCACCTTAAATTCATGACCAAAAAAAAGAAAAAAAATTGAAGTTTTATTTTTAAAGAGAGGTTAAAAGCATATGAAAACCTTTTTCTCTTTTAAAAATAGAATCACGTACTAGTGAGTCAATTTACAATTGTCCTTGCTTCATGATTTTGTAAATAAACATGGCATCGCTTTTGGCAGTGTGTCAATCTGACTTGTTTTCACAGCAGAAAGTGAATGAAGTCATGGAGTGGCTTTTCTGGCCAGGTCATAACAATATAATTTACAGCGTATTAGCCTTTTCATAACATATTGATTTTTCATGCTGAAGGGCTTCCAAAGCCACAGTAGAAGCTAGTTCTGTGCTAAGGAACAACAATATCAAATTAAACATTAAGGCATGTGCCAATTTGAAGACTGAGTTAATATTAACAAAATAAACATTTGCTTCTTCTTAAAAACATTGCATTCACCCATGACTAGAGTCATATGATAAAAGAATCTTAAAAAACAAAGATGAAAACCAAAAGTAATTACTTTCCAGCGCCAAGAATAAGAGCTTTCACTGCATTTTGAACTTGGTTATCAGCACAAAAAAAAATAATCACTTGAAATAATTCAAAAAGAAATCGCTTATATGAAATAAAGTAAGGAAAAGTGTAAGGCAAGATTCAGGAAATATTTACAAATCATTTGTTCCTTAGACTGTGGAAAACTTTGTTCACAGAATGTTTCCGATGCTGAGTTCCACATAAAGATCCTTGTTCATCACTTTAAACACTATTTGAGAAGTCCTGAATTTATTATTTTAGGTTTTGGAGTAGAAACTTCTTGGTATCAATCCCTGATTCCCTCAACCCAGATTCTTACTTTTTGAAGCAAATAATGCTTTAAAGCCAAAACAAATTAAAAAGACTTTAATCTGCTTTATTCCTTTGTTCCTTAAACCAAATTCAATTTTAGGTTTTTATATTTGGGTCAAGAAACACAACTAAATTTTAGAAAATTTTTTCATCATTTATAAAAGTAATGCTTTTAATTTAATTTAGAAAATGTTATTTCCAATGTACTTTTTAAAAAATTTATTCATTTATTTTTGGCTGTACTGGGTCTTCATTGCTGCACACAGGCTTTCTCTAGTTGCGGCGTGCAGGATTCTCATCGCAGTGGCTTCTCTTGTTGAAGAGCACGGGCTCTAGGTGCACGGGCTTCAGTAGTTGTGGCTCATGGGCTCTAGAGTGCAGGCTCAGTAGTTGTGGCGCACGGGCTTAGTTGCTCCATGGCATATGTGGGATCTTCCCGGACCAGGGCTCGAACCCGTGTCCCCTGCATTGGCAGGCGGATTCTTATCAACTGTACCACCATGGAAGTCCAGTAATGCATTTTAAAATAATTTCAAATATAAAACATTTCATATTTGCCTCTTCACACAAAATATTTCAGATTCCTTCAGAAAAAGAACATTATATATAACTTCCACCTAACCTCCAAATGAAGTCAACATTGTTTCAACATTATAATCCAATCCACAGACTCCTTTAAATTTGGCCAAATGTCTCAATGGTCTGAATAAAAATCATCCCTTTTCTCCATTCTGGACAATCATTTCCTTTCTTCAGTAGGGAGCTGTTCCTCGGACTTGCCATCACATTCATGTCCCTTGACAGATTCAGAGTCTAGGTGACCTTCAGTGCAGGTTTGTCCATTGTTTCTTCTCCTTGAGCAGACTCAGGTGAAGCATCCCCACCAGGAATATCCCGGACACTATGATGTGCTCTTCTCAATGCAGCTCATCAAAAGGGAAACAAGGTTGACACCTCATCACCACTGGTGATATAACAGGATACATGTAAACGTAATGGGTTACATTTCTGCCAGGTTTTTCCACACACAAAAACATGCTTTTCCCTTTGTAATAAGTGGAATTTTATGGGAAGATATCCTGAGATTATGGCAATATCCTCTTCCTATTTGATTCCACTGGTCAGTCTTGGTATCGCTTGATTCTCACCTAAAATACCCACCACAATGATTGCCAAATGATTTTCCATTTCCATCACATTTAATACTTGGTATTTTACCATAAAGAGTAGCTTAATATGTTCATGGACACATTTGTTCATATCAGCATGGACACAATTTTATTTTAGTCAATGGCTTGTAATCGGTTATTATTTTGATGTTCAAATTTTTCTAGATTTGTCCAGTGGGATTCCCTTCAAGTTGGTTCCTTTACCCTTTTAATAGATCCCTTTACCCCCCTTTATGATATTGTTGAAAACTGGACATTTTTAGATAATATATTTTAGCAACTCTGGGTATTGATTTCTCCCATCCCTGGAGAGTTGATGTTGTCGTTTGTTCACTTGGTTGGTTGATTAGTGACTTAGCTGAACTGACTCTGAAGTCTATCTCCTGTAATGTGCAGCTTCTGATGTCCTAAGGTTTGTTTTCTTATATCTATCTTGTAGCCTGGCTACCTATGACTTGTCCCTGAATCAGCATAAGCCACTTACTGCTTAAAGATTGTACTTAATCCTCCTTAGGAATCCAGGTTTTACTCATTACCATTGGATATGTGCGTGGCTTGGAGGCTGCTTTCTCAGTTCCAGGAATTCACATTTATGACCCATTTTTGGACAGAGACTAGTAGCTTGTATCTTTCCTTTCTTGTCACTCCTGAGAGGGCTTACCATTCGGCATAGTCTTCCAGGCTCCTAGGGTTGTGTCTGATATTTTTAAGACTGGCTGATATAGGAGCTGCCCCTGGGTCAGAGTAAATTATTGTTCAGCTAATCATGGAGCAGACATTGTGTTTAAACCCTTGTGTCAATAAGGCTTCCGTTCTGCTGTTGGCCGTGTGAATTTGAGGATGTTTTCACATCTGTCCCAAGTCCTATTCTGCCTATGCACGGCACTCCCAACCCCCCAGGGTTCACAGCGATCCCAGAAGGACTCTTGGTTGTCTCTTTCCCTGGCTTTCTGTGTTAAACTTCTGATTGCCCTGCTGTTTTACTTTTTGCTATTGTATCACAGAGTTATAACTGTACTCACTTAATTGGTCTCCACCAAGAACTCCATTTTTCAATTCTTTTTTTATCATCCATTGGCATGGAATTTTATACCCCCTGTTCTAAATAAAGCCAGCTTCCTTAGACAGAGCTGAAGAATACTTCATTTTAAGGCTTGCCTCTCTGGCCTGCCTCTCCTCACGAGCAGGACCTCTGCATCCCTGCACAAGTACTGGAAGCAGTGACAGTGCACACTCCTCCCAGAATGACACTCCTGCTTTACAAATGTGTGCTGGGAGAGGACACATCCTATGCTTTTTTGACTTGCCCCTCTTGGTATGGAACTTCTACCCATAGAGCCTGCGGTAGTAGGTGATCAGGGCCCAGTATTCTCAGCCTGCGAGCCTGGAATGAGGCATTTACCATACAAGTGAGGTCTGCGTGGAAGAAGGTCACTCCAGACATCTCTGCCCTGCCTATCTGGCACACAACTTTTGCACCCTGAGGCTGGAGGCAAGAGAAATACTTGTGGCCTTTCCCTTCTGAGATGAAGTAGCCCTAGACTGAACATTGGGAGTGGGGGAGAGAAGGAGTCCTTGTCTTATTACAGCATCACCTAATTAGAACTCCCAGAGTAGTTTCAGTAAAACAGAGCCAGGAATGGGAGAGCAGTCATATTTGAAATGCTGGGGTCTCTCCCTGTTTTTCCCAAGAGTTAGTCAATTTTCTGGAACAAATATTTTTTCACTTCCTGTATGCTTTGAGAACAAAGAATTTGTGATATTTTAAAAATAAATTTATTTATTTATTTATTTTTGGCTGTGCTGAGTCTTTGTTGCTGTGTGCAGGCTTTCTCTAGTTGCGGCAAGCAGGGGCTGCTTTTCATTGTGGTGCGCGGGCTTCTCATTGCGGTGGCTTCTCTTGTTGTGGAGCACGGGCTCTAGGCATGCAGGCTTCAGTAGTTGTGGCTCGCGGGCTTAGTTGCTCCGCGGCACGTGGGATCTTCCTGGACCAGGGCTCGAACCCGTGTCCCTTGCACCAGCAGGCAGATTCTTAGAACTTCCCTGGTGGCACAGTGGTTAAGTGATTTTTAAAATATTTTTTCAATTAAAAGACTGTTAGGGTAAGGATCTACTGCACCCCTCCATAACAAAAAGCTAAATTGTGATCCCATTTAATAGAATAGCTTCTAGTATACAAGGCCAACCTTTAAAAATCTGTTAATTATACATATGATTAGATATATTTAGAACCAAAAATCCATGTCTAGTCAATACTAAATATAGTTGGTATCTACTATATGCCTGAAACCATTAAGTGCTGGTTCCTGAATAAAATATAGACCCTGACTTCAGGAGACCCATAATCTAAAACAAGACCTAAAAGAAAACTTAAGATTTATACATACATCTTCAAATATATATATGAATTATGTGTATATATACATATATATGAATGATAATTTTAAATATTTGAGATCAACAAACTCATATTTAACCTATTCATCTTCTCTTTTTTTCCTTTACAGCTAATTTACCTGGCTCATTTATTTAATAAACACTTGTTATGTGTATTGATGTTTAATCCCACCCTTTCTCTTTCAAGTTTTGATCCAACTGAGAGCAAAACTCAAAATCAAATGGAGAGAAAAACAGTTTTATTACTGATAAAAACTGAACTAGCTGATACAAATTAAATATCTAGCCACAATCAGACTTTCTGATACTTTCACTGATTTAAACTTGGCCACTCAGAACTGTTGGCCATCCCGTGCCCAGTTCCCACTGGAGTGGAAGCTGACTTACACACATTGAATGAAGGAGAAAAGACAAAGGAAATGCATGGGTTTAGTAGGAATATTGGTCTGAAAGAGAAAACCTAGAAGGAGCTGAGCCGCATATGTTTGTTCTCTCTCCCGAACGCAAGAAACAAGTAACTGGACTGGATGGGCTTTTTGCATTTTAAATCTGTGAGTGTGTGTGTGTGTGTGTGTGTGTGTGTGTGTGTGTCGTGGTGGTGGGGATCCAGAGTGAGCAATGACTCAAGGAGCACACGTTCTAATGACACTTCCTTCCAGGGTACCATCTTCACTAGCAACTTCAACTAGCATCTTCACTCAATTTAGTCACTACCTTACTTGGCTTAAGTACTCAAGAGTACTTAAGAGTATGTACTCTCAAGTAACTGATAAACTAATTTAAAAATGAGTAACTGATAAAAATTATGTTTAATATAAAGTGCTTGAAAATGACCCTTCTTTGGTGTAGCAATGAAATTGCCTCATTGACCAAAAAGAAATACAGTCTCCTTTGACCATGACTTTCCATAGACGTCCTTCCAGGATGTTGTGTTGTGTAGCATGCAATGTGGACAGTCATATCTTATATTTTTTCCCCTGCCTTCTTGGCCATTTCCCATCTTATTTCAGAATAAAACCACCTGCTGCTGTCATTATGTCTAGAACATGTATTTGCTGATCTAACCAGGTGCTCAATTGATGTTTAGAGTGTTACCATCTGATTTATGGCACCAAGAGTGAGGTTATGAGTCAACCAACCAACTCTGGTACTTTATAGGAATCTAGTATTCTGTCTACATCTAAATCAGATCACAAGCTCTTTGGGGCAAGCACCTTGTCTGTGCTGCTTTATGCTTTGCTAAGTTCCATGCACACTTACCATATTCTATAAATATTCTCACGGAATATTTATGACAAGTCTAACATGGCAAGGAATTTTACCAGGGTCATTATACCCTGGTAGATTTAAAGTTCCTTAAATTACATTAGTGACCTACTTTGCAATATTTTATCTAGAAAAATCTAAGTTCCAAAGCAACTATCAGATTCTATTCAATTTTTCTAGCTTCCTCGAAAAAAAAAAAATCTCAGAAATGGCTTAGTGTTATTTCAGTCTATGAATGTGAAAGAGCTCCACTGTAAGAGTAAAATCACTATGAATTAGAATCCAGATTTGAGGCAGATATATCTGAGTTCAAATCTCAGCTCAACCACTTTCTATTTGGCCTCAGATTTCTCTAAACCTTAGTTTTCTCATCTATAAAATGGGTATGATAATAATTATACCTACCCTCTAGGGGTGTTGTGAAGATTAAATTAAACTTGACACTTGGTTTACACTCAGTACTTGTTAGTTGGTAGAAATCGTGGTAGTAGGAATTGTGATAGGAATAATGGTGACATCAACAACTACAGAAGTAATATCCATGATGATGGATCTGGAAAAACTATAAAAGGCATTGTAAATAATTACGAAGGGAAAAGTAAAGGAGTTTTGGGAATACCAAAGCCCAACTGTTTTCACAAAAATATGGACTCTGGAAGCCAGCTTGGAATATGACTGTAGTTACACCAAAACCTAAACGATTGTATGTTCTCAGTTTAAAGAAAGATTGTGTTGATAGAATGAGTGCTGTTTCTAAGAAGTCTAGACAAATGAAAATCCATAAATGGCAAATTATTAATGTATCTTTAGCATTAATTAGAAGAGGGTATTCTGATCTGATAGCAAAATTTGTATCAATTTGGCAAGTATACCCTTACCCAGGAGATAGATACATCAAGATGTCCAGCTGAGCTGCTTCTCATTATCCAACTATCTCCCATTTCTGCAATGAATCAGGTATACACCAGAAGAAATTTTGGCAACCAGTGACCATTTCCTTTTAGGAAGAGAATATTTGGCTCCCTTCTACAGTTCTAATTACCAAGGTGGTAATTTAGTTTATTCACATCAGTCTTTTGTTAATTTAGTCATCAATTCCACAGGTATTAACAAACTCTAGATGCCCTAAAACAACAGGGTTTTGGAGACCGAGAAGCTTAAAATCAGTCCCTGGAATATCATAATGATAAGAGACACGTCTAATCTATGACTTCTTGTCTAGCCAGACATTGACCTTACTAGATGGCACCTCTCTAAACTCTTTCATTATAACAAAGTCTAAAAATGAGACAGAAAATCCAACTTCCTACAATCCTCCAAGAGAAAAACGTGCATTGTAAAACCAGGATGTGGGGCTCTAGTTAAGAACATGCACAATTATCATCCATTTCTTACAGCAAAAATCTCTGACACATTATATTCTTGACACAGGGGAAAACAGAGAGAAAAAAGAAAAAAAAAAGAAATCAGAGGAGAAAATTAATTAAACATAGACTCTGTGTTGATGCCCATATCTTAACTTTCTACATGTTAATTGGAAAGAGAGATAAGAGAGATAATCCTGGGGTTAAACTTAATAGACTAAATAAAAGCTTAGATATAGTCTTTCATTTTAGTTTCTGCTTCTGTGAAATAATACGTTCTGCTTTATGTTTGGACCCAGCCTTTTCTCTGTGAATTACTTGAAATAAAGGGTGTCTCTAACATATTCAAAGAATTTGGTGCTTTCCGTTCAACAAGAGTCCCCTCATCAAGGGTAAATACCATGTGCTCTCATACACCACGCCAGTAGGTTAATACAAAGACATCCATTAATTTACATAATTTACATAGTGGGGTCTTCAAAATTATAGGATAATTTCATTTACAAGCTACAGGGACAACCTCCCTTTCCTACTTAAAAAAAATTCTATAGATTACTTAAAAATTACTTAATAATTCCATTTCCTGTAAAATATAAGCTTTATAATTTGTGTTTATAACCTGCTTTAGAATGAAACGTCACATTTCTAGGAAATTAAATAAAAATATTTTTCGCAGTTTCACATCTCAGGGAATTCCTTTATGTGTAGTTAACACTGAACAAAAGTTCTTAATGCTTTAAAAAGAGTTTGCATGGATTTAAATGTAAATATTCACTAACATTTTGCTTTTACTACTTCTAAGAAGGGTAAATAGCAAGCATAGGATTTTCAAAGAGGTTATATTCACAACCAAGTTATTTCCTCTCAGGAGTTCTCATAAGATACTATTGGGGTGGAACAGACTTATGGTTTTATTTCATACTCCTTTTGGCCACAGAACGCCTACATGCAATTGAATCAGAAACCAAATTTAGTTTTATTCTCTTCTTAGTGGGTTTCCACCCAGACCTATTGTCAAGTATCCCTCAGAGACAGAATTTGTGTGTGTGTGTGTGTGTGTGTGTGTGTGTGTGTGTGTGGAAATGTCATGTGCATGTATCCCAGAGGGTAAGGAGATGTTCTTCACACTGACAGGGACTTTAGATAGATACTGGTGAACAACGAAAGAAAAATAAGCCATTTTAAAACTTGTTTTGGTTGTATAAATGCAATGTTATATTTTATGTGCACTGTTCTCATTTCTGTATAATTTCCATGCAGAAAATAATTGGACGTATAATTATACATGTGTCAGTTCAATTTATATAAATTTCATTTGATTATATCATCAAAAACCTGTTCATATGGTCATGTATACGCCATTTTTTATAGGTTATTGCTCATGTAGCAAGGCCATCTGCTCTCAAATTTTAAAAATAGGAAGTAGATTCAGATTATAGTCAGGAAAAAAGGTTTTCTACAAAAAGAAAAGAAATACAGAAAACAGTAAAGTTACTTGAACACAAATGAATGTAGTTTCATCTTAGAAAATATATTCTAATTAAGCAAAATACATTATTTATTCTTTATTAATTCAGATTTCAACAAGTATGATCCCAGCTAACCTGTGAGAAGTTATACAATGGTTATGAATAAAGACTTCAGTGACTACAAAGAAAATAAAACTGGACTCTCTTACTTCATCAAAATAGTGGCTTTTAAAAAAAAAATGCGGTACGCGGGCCTCTCACTGTTGTGGCCTCTCCCGTTGCGGAGCACAGGCTCCGGACGCGCAGGCCCAGCGGCCATGGCTCACGGGCCCAGCCGCTCCGCGGCATGTGGGATCTTCCCGGACCAGGGCACGAACCCGTGTCCCCTGCATCGGCAGGCGGACTCTCAAACACTGCACCACCAGGGAAGCCCAAAATAGTGGCTTTTGTTGATAGGAGAACTGAGTACATAAATGACTGAGTTCATTTCAATCACATTTTTAGCATGTATCTATAGTAATAGGTGGATTCTATTAATACTAACACATGATACAGGGAAGAATTTGTTCACTTTACTTTATTACTTATTTATTAAACATATATAGGTATTGTGTCTAATTAGTATTAAGTGCTATTCTAGTTGCTGAGGATACAATGGAGAATCAGACACAGAAGGATCCCTGCTCTCAAGGACTTTCTCTTCTAGTAGGAGGATGATAGAATTTATATACACCCTTTGGGAGATGCAGAGAAGGTGCTTCAAGAATTCAGAAAGGGATAAGATCATTCCTGCTTGGCATATGGATGGACAAGAGAGCTTCATTAACAGGAGTTTCATGACTTAACCATATCATCTGCTACACTGATTCCTTTTAATCTAATCCTGCTGTACCCTTTTCTTTCCATGTTCATATGTTACATATTGGTTATAACCCATGAAATTCATTTAATGACCCTCTGATGGTAAGTCACATTTGAAAAGCACTGCATGTTTTGACTGTGGTGATAAGTGGTGAAGGTAGGTTAGAAGACAATCATTGGGAGACTGGGGTCAAGGAACTGACAACAGAAAGAGAAGGTTCATCCAGGTGAAGAATTATGACAAAGTAGAGAGTGCAAAAATCTTCTGGAAAATTTTTTTTATGTCAACACTAAGGTCTCTATTATCCATCTACATCTTTGACTATCCTTATCGGCCACATTTGTGAATTCACCTCTTCAGTTCTCATAGTAAAATTTAATATCATTCAGGATTTGGCCTTAGAGATCTTCTCACTGTACATGCTTACTCTGGGAAGTCTTAAGTGCAACCATGCAACTACCATTTGTATAGCAATTTTATTTATTTATATACATACATTCATATGTAAATGATTTCTTTAAGACCTGCAACTCTCATTCTGGTACCTGAGCTGCAGTTTCATACATTTAATCTTTTCCGTCACTAATTTCCACATCTCCAAAGTTGAATAACTTCAATAAAACTGATCTTTCCTCCTGCAAGTCTCACCTTAAATAGCATGTAAGAAAGAAAACTCCCAGTTTCTTAAACTTCTCTTTTAATAAGTCAGAAAGAAGGTCTTCCTGGATTGATCTCCAAAACATCATCTAAGTGTGTCTTTTCCCCTCTTAGATGCCACAGCCTCACTCAAGACCCTCATTACACATCTGGTGTATCTTTGGCAGTGACCTCTTGTATCTCTCCCTCCCTTGCTCTTTCATTCACTCAAAGTGCTGCCAGTCTAATCTTGTTCATTAAAAACTGGGAGTTGCATAACTGTCCAGTCTCACATCCACCACTCTCTCTGCCCATTCCCTACTCTCACATGTGCTCTATTTGCAACCAAATTATCAGCTTATTCATAGTTTTCCAAAAACACACCATTTCATGCCTCAATGCCTTGTTGGATGCAGTGGCTTCTGTCTGAAATGACTTCCCAGTTCTGCTCTTTAAGCATCATTTTCTCTGTGAAGGTTGTCCTTAACTCCATACAGTACTGCTCAGCCCTTCTTTCTGCTTCATCAGTTCCTGGAATTGAGCTTATCACATTACGTTTCGTTTTTTAAGTATGTCTCATTCTCTTCCTATACGTTGACCTACTTGTGGGAAGGCACGAACATTTTCTTTTCGTCTTTGTATCCCCAATACCTAACACACCATGATTACCCAATACATGCTTATTAAACTAGTACAAAGTAGAAAATGTTATAGGAGCAAGAACTAATCTAAGATCACAGTGAATGGAGAGATTTTTATTGTTCTGTGTATATTAGAGAAGTCTTCTAGAAGAATAGAGCATTTACACTGAACCTTACTTAAATGATGGGTAAGATTTCAAAAGGTGAGGACTAATAGAAAAGTCATTCTGAATACAGGAAAGCATGAGATGGAAAGTAGGATGCAAGAGGGAAAATAAAGAACCAAGATGTGTATAGAAGATTGGAATCATAAGTCTTCCACTGATTCTATAAAAATCTCTAAAATTACCTTCTTCAAAAGTTGAAACTTTTAAAACTAACTTAAGCTGCATACCAGAATATGTGCAGACTAAACTACACAGATAGAAGTATAGATTATACTGTGTGTAAAGGGTCACTACTGATTAATGTAATATGTTATTCTATATATGACTATGTTATAAACACTCTGGATAAAAACTAGCTCTTACTAGGCACTATTATTTACCCATTTTGCCACATCTTTTAGGGTATACAGCACATTGTTAAATCAATTATCTTAATAGCTAAAGAAACTTACCTGATAAACATCAACATCCAGGAATAAATAAGAAACTCTCTTACCCTTATAAAGTCTATCTACCTTAACCTGTAGCATGCCATCATATGGAAAGAGAGAAACTTTAGAAATATCTCCTTCAAAGTGGCAAAAATATATGGGCACCTTCTCTTTACACTGCTTATCATATAATTAAATATGAGTCAAGCAAAACGAGGAAAAACCAAAGACGTATAGATTTTTGCTTTCATTTGTCATGGCAAATACAAGAATATCAAGAGACAAAACACTAAAACTAGTAGAAGAATTTAACTTGACTACAGGATAATATGTCAATATACAAACTAATTAAGTTTTTACACCCAGTAATTACCAATTGAAAATACAATAAAATAAGACAATAAATACCATTTACAATATCTTTATCTATATCCTCCTATCCATCTAGAGTTTCTAGTAATTAACCAAATGAAGATGGCTTTGAACTGTGTGGAGGAAAATTTCAAAATGATGAAGAGGATAAAAGAAGAACTAAATAAATGGTCAGCTATTCCCTCTCCATTGGGAATGGGTTACCACTGCAAAGATATAAATTCTCTCCAAATTTCTTAATAAAATTAAATCCAATTCTAATTAAATTACATTCATAGGCTAGGGGAGAAAAAATGACTCTAAGGTTTTCATGGAAGAACAAAGTTTAATACAGAGATAAAATAATTTTTCTAAGAAGAGCAAAAAAGAAAAACTTTCCCTATCACATGTTAAGTCATATAACAAATACTTAGAATTTAAAACAGACCAGTTCTGGAACAATATTAATATAACAAGGAGACATAGCTGAGAATATAGAAATAGGAGCATTTATATGGGAACATATAAATGTATATAACAATTTGAAAAAATGAATTATTCAGTAAATAGTATTGGTCAATATATAGCACAAAAATTAGATTCCTACCACAATTATATTCAAAAATTAAAACCAAATAGACCTAAGACATAAATGTGAAAGAAACAAATATAAAAACTCCTACAAGAAAATGTAGGTGAATATATTTGTGATCTTAATATTGGCAAAATTTTTAAAACAGTTGCATGAAAACACAAGTGATTAAGGGAACAATTAACAGATTAAGCTTTATGAAAATGTAAGATATAAATAACCATGGAAGGTGGAAAGAAAGCATTCTCAAAACACAGGTGTGGGTAACTACTGGGGTTTGAGCTTGGGGATAAGGAATAAAAGAGTAAAAATGCTAAAATAAAGGGCTGTACACAGACTGCTGATGACAGTGTACCATGAATTTTGAAATGTCATCAACGCAATTTTGTTCATCTGAGCTCTTTTCCAAAACAAAACCCAAACAAAGCAACCTAACCCACAAACACCCTACAATGCAGGAGCCATCATAAAAAGCAAATTGTCTGGCTTCCCTGGTGGCACAGTAGTTAAGAATCCGCCTGCCAATGCAGGGGACACGGGTTCAACCCCTGGTCCAGGAAGATCCCACATGCCGCAGAGCAACTAAGCCCGTGAACCACAACTACTGAGCCCAAGTGCCTAGAGCCCATGCTCCGCAACAAGAGAAGCCACCTCAATGAGAAGCCCGTGCACCACAAAGAAGAGTAGCCCTTGCTCGCCGCAACCAGAGAAAGCCAACACGCAGCAACGAAGACCAAACAGTCAAAAAATAAATAAATAATTTGTTTTTTTTAAAAAAGCAAGTTGTCTGTTTGGGGATTGCAGAGTACTAAAGTACCCCCAAGTCTCTACAGGTTCAACATTGGACTTTAAAAAAAAATAACCTTATTGAATCACTACTCTGTGTATAAAATAGTCCTCATCCTCATAGAATTTACAGATTATAGGGTGAGGTGGCTGGGGTAGAGAGCTGATCTTAAGTAATCTCACAAATTGTTACAAGGGCTTAAATGAAAAATATTATAAAAGATTTATTTATAATAAGCAGGCCTGGTTTCATTAGGGGAAGTGGGGTCACTGGAATACAGACCACATTTCTAAGGATTGAGCATATAAATGAGACAGTGGTAAAATCAGAGTTAACAGGAATAAGAGTTGGGTAAGAGCTTTCCAGGGGGTGGGAACCACATGGGAAAAATACAAAAACTGTGGAATATTTTCAGAATTAATGAACAGCCAGTATAGTTGGAACCAAACAAGCCAGAGGATGACTGCCTCAGGATTGGAAAGGAGGTACACACTGGATGTTTGGGCTTTGTCATACATGTTAAAGGCCTTGGATTGTATTCTCAACTGCAACAGAAAACCATTTTTTGATCTGATTTTTATGTTTATTCTAAATTTTTAAAAAGAATGTTTGCCCATGTTCCTAGAGACTTATCTAAAAATATGTTCACCACTATGTTTGTAAAAAAAAAGTGGAAATGGAAAATAAAATCTAAACATTTATTAATAGAAGTCAAATAAAGCAGGGAACATCTGTATAAAAGAATACTGTATCAATTTTTAAGCCAAGATGGAGACACAGGAAGATCCTGAACTCACCTTCTCCCATAGACACATCAAATCAACTCCTACATATAAAGCAATTCTTCCTGAAGAATTGTAACCTGATTGAAAAGACTCTGCACAACAAACTATAGAGGGACCACAAGAGATGGGTAGGAGAGACAGAAACACAGTATCAAGAGGAACCCCACTCCTGATGTGGCGACCTGCAGTAGGAGAGAGATTCCTGAGGAACATGTGTATAGACTCACCTGCCCTGGGGCACAGCAACAGAAAAGATGGGCAGTTTAAAAGGCACCTAGATGATAGGTGAAGAAAAATCATTTATTAACCTTAGAGCATCTTCCAAATGGACCGCTGGAACTCTCTCCAGGGTCAGAGATGCCAGAGAGCACCATTTTCTTTGCTTTCTTGCTACACCCTAATGTAAGCAGGAACATAATCCAGGCACTCTAACTGGCCTACCAAGGCCACCCCAGCATGTTCAGCTTCTTGGCCCATACCAGCTCCAACTATCTCCCAAGGTGGCCCCACTGCAGTGTGCCCTGGGGTCTCCTGACCTGTGCCTGCCCTAGTTTCAATTATGCCATTATGCCAGCCCTAGGACAGAGTGCCCCGAGACTACCCCTCAGGCCATGCCTACTTTAGCTGTCCCACCAGGGGAACCCCAGAGTGGAACACCCCAGGACCCCCTAGCCTGCACTCATTCCAACTCCACCTGACCTGCCAAAGTCACCTGCCACAAACAGTTTACATAAGGGATGTTGCTACCAAAGCTATATCTTCAAGACAGGGGGAGAGAGCTGTTTTGCCTGATTCATAGAAACAAACACAGAAAGTCAAACAAGATAAGAAGACAGGGGAGTATATTCCAAATGAAAGAACAAAATAAAACCCCGGGGAAAAAACTGTAAATTATTTACTTGTTAAAGAATTCAAAGTAGTGATCATAAATATACTTACTGAACCTGGGAGAAGAATGGAAGAACACAGTGAGAATTTTAATAAAGAGCTAGAAAATATAACAAAGAACCAATCTGAGCTGCAGAATACAATAACTGAAATGAAAAGTACACTAGAGGGAATCAACAGCAGATTAGATAACACAGAAGAACAGATCAGTGAACTGGAAGACAGAATAGTAGTACTCACCCAATCATAACAGTAGAAAGAAAACAGAATTTTAAAAAATATAAGGATAGTTTAAGGGATCTCTGAGAAGACATCAAGTTGACTAACATTTGCATAATAGGGGTCCCAGAAGGAGAAGAGAGAAAGGGACAGGAAATATATTTGAAGAAATAAGGGCTTAAATTTTCCCTAACCTGGGGAAGGAAACAGATACATAGTCATATACAAGAGAACCCCCATAAGGCTGTCAGCTGATTTTTCAGAAAAACTTTGCAGGCCAGAAGAAAGTGGCATGATATATTTTAAATGCTCAAAGAAAAAAGCTTACAACCAAGAATACCTGGTAAGGTTATCATTCAGAATTGGAGAGTTTCCCAGAGAAGCAAAAACTAAAGGAGTTCATCGCCACTAAACTGGCTTTACAAGAAATGTTAAAGGGACTTTAACTGGGAAAGAAAAGGCCATAACTAAGAGTAAGAAAATATATCAAAGAAAAAATTTCATTGGTAAAGGCAAATACATAGTAAAGGCCATGGATTAGCCACTTAAAAAGCTATTCAATAGTATGAAGTTTAAAGATAAAAGTAGTAAAATCAACTATAACTGCAATAAGAAGTTAAGAGATATCACAAAATAAAGATGTAAGATATGATATCAAAAACACAAAATGTTTTGGGGGCTGGTGGTAGTAAAAATGTAGTGCTTTTAGAATGTGTTTGAACTTAATGACCATTGGCTTAAAATAAAGTGCTATATGCAGATCAATGTATATGAGCCTCACGGTAACCACAAACCAAAAGCCTACAATATATATACAAAAAATAAAGAGAAAGGACTCCAAACACAACAGTAAAGAAAAGCATCAAACCACCAGAAGAAAGGAACAGAGAAGAATGGTAAAAACAACCAGAAAACAATCAACAAAAGAGCAATAAGTACATACCTATCAATAATCACTTTAAATGTAAATTAACTAAATGCTCCAATAAAAAGACGCAGGGTGACCGAATGGACAAAAATGTCAGACTGATGTATATGCTGCCTACAAGAGACTCACTTCAGATCTGAAGACACACAGAGACTGTAACTGAAGGAACCGAGAAAGATATTCCATAGCAAATGAAAAAGAAAAGAAAGTTTAGGTAGCAATACTCAGAGTATATTTTAAAACAATGACTGTGGGCTTCCCTGGTGGCGCAGTGGTTGAGAATCCGCCTGCCGATGCAGGAGACACGGGTTCGTGCCCTGGTCCGGGAAGATCCCACATGCCGCGGAGCAACTAAGCCCGTGAGCCATGGCCGCTAGGCCTGCGCGTCCGGAGCCTGTGCTCTGCAACAGGAGAGGCCACAACAGTGAGAGGCCCGCATAACGCAAAAAAAAAAAAAAAAAAAAAAAAAACAATGACTGTAACAAAAGACAAAAATGGCATTACATAATGATAAAGGGGTCAATCCAAGAAGAGGATATAACATTTGGAAATATGCAACAAACATAGGAGCATCTAAATATATAAAGTAAATATTAACATAAAGGGAGAAATTGACAGTATAATAGTAGAAAAATTTAATATCCCTCTTACATCAGTGGATAGATCATCCAAACAAAATCAATAAAGACATATCGGCCTTAAAAAAGTCATTAAGCCAGATGGCCTTAATAAATATATACAGAACATTCCATCCCCAAACTGCAAAAATCACTTTCTTTTTAAGCACACACAGAACATTCCCCAGGATAGATCAGGTTAGGTCACAAAACAAATTTAAGAAGACTGAAATCATATCAAGTATTGTTTCCAACCACAATGGTATGAAAATAAAAATCAATTACAAGGAGAAAACTGGAAAAACCACAAATACATCAAGGCTAAACAACATGCTACTAAACAACCAGTAGGTCACTGAAGAAACCAAAGAGGAAATCAAAAATACCTGGAGACAAATGAAAATGAAAACACAGGACTAGAATAAATAGTCTTAAAATTGTATGGAACCACAAAAGACCCAAATAGTCAAAGCAATTTTGAAAAAAGAACAGCGCTCTGATTTTAAACTATAGTACAAAGCTATAATAAAACGTTATGGTACTGGCACAAAAACAGACACATAGATCAATGGAACATAAGAGAGCCCAGAAATGAACACGTTTCTATTGCATGTTCAATTAATCTATGACAAAGGAGGCAAGAATATACAATGGGGAAAAGACAGTCTCTTCAATAAATGGTTCTGGGAAAACTGGATAGCTCCATGCAAAAAATGAAAATAGACTACTTTCTTACACTATATACAAAAATAAACTCAAAATGAATTAAAGACCTCTTAAATGTAAGACCTGAAACCATAAAGCTCCCAGAAGAATACACAGGAAGTACACTCTTTGACATTAGTCTTAGCAATATTTTCTTTTTAATGTCTCCTCAGGTAAGGGCAACAATAAATGGGACTAAATCACACTAAAAAGCTTTTGCACATTGAAAGAAACCAAAACCAAACAGAAAGGCAACCTACTGGAACAGGAGAAGATATTTGTAAATGATATGTCCAGTAAGGGGTTAATATTGAAAATATGTAGAGAACTTATAAAACTCAACAGCACAAAAATAAACAATTCAATTTAAAAATGGGCAAATTACCTGACTAGATATTTTTCCAAAGATGACATATGGATGGCCAAGAGGCACATGTAAAGATGCTCAGTATATCAGCAAGGAGATGCAAATTGAAACAACGAGATACCAGTTCACACCTGTCAGAATGGCTATCATCAAAAAGACAAGAAATAACAAGTGTTGGCAAGAATATGGAGAAAAGGGAAGCCTCCCACACCAGTGGGATTGTAAAGTAGTATAAACAGTATGGAGGTTCCCCCCCAAAAAAACAATTAGAAGTAAAACTACCATATAGTCCAAAAATTCTACTTCTGAGTACTTATCTAAAGATAACAAAAACACTAATTTGAAAAGATATATACACCCCAAACCCCAATATTCACTGCAGCTGTATTTACAATAGCCAAGATATGGAAACTATGTCCATCTTTAGATGAATGAATAAAGTTGTGAAAACATAGATGGACCTATAATGTATTATGCCAAGTGAAATAAGTCAGACAGAAAGCCAAATACCATACGATTTCACTTATATGTGGAATCTAAAAAACAAAGCCAATGAACAAACAACAAAACAAATATATTCATAAGTACAGAGAACAAACTAGCAGTTGCCAGAGGGGAGGGGCTGGGGGATGAGTAAAATAGGTGAAGGGGACTAAGAGGTATAAACTTTCAGTTACAAAATAAGTCAGAGGAATGTAATGTAAAGCATAGGAAATATAGTAATAATATTGTAAATAACTGTGTCTGGTAAAATATGGTAACAACTTACTGTGGTGATCATTTTGTAATGTATAAAAATATAGAATCACTATGTTGTACATCTGAAACTAATACTGTAAGTCAATTATAATTTGATAAATAAGTTTAAGAATAAGGCAGAGAAAACCAGATCAAAACAATGGATTGATGAACATAAATATTAACATGTAAGCTCCCATGTAATCTAATACAATATCTCCACTTAAAAGACATATATCGGGCTTCCCTGGTGGCACAGCGGTTGGGAGTCCGCCTGCCGATGCAGGGGACGCGGGTTCGTGCCCCGGTCCGGGAGGATCCCACGTGCCGCGGAGCGGCCGGGCCCGTGAGCCGTGGCCGCTGAGGCTGCGCGTCCGGAGCCTGTGCTCCGCAACGGGAGAGGCCGCGAACCGCAAAAAAAAAAAAAAAAAAAAAAAAAAAAAAAAAAAAGACATATATCATATTTTTAACTGAAGTAACTTTGGAGAGAAAGAGGAAGTCAGAGATGGAGAATAAAGGAAGGACTTTCATGTTTCATAATAGTTACTTGCTTAAAGCATTTATGATAAAATACATTCATATGTTATCTGGTTAATAAAAACAGGATTGGAAAAATTAAGAAAACGGATTAACAGACAAATTAAAATTATTGGAATACTTAGTTTATGTAATAGGGGGAAAGATGATAGTTATTCAGTATTGATGCTGGAGGAGAGAGAAGTGAACAGATTTTGGATATACTATAGAAATTGAATCAACCGATAGAACCAATAGATGCATTAGCTGTATGAGACAGAAATGTCTAGAATACACCTATTGTCCAGGGATTAAAACAAAGTGGTTAGAGACACTATAAAATAAGATTGTGGGGACACTGGAACAGGACTAATTTGGAGAAAAAGTGTACCATTTCTGTAACTGTTACATGAGATACCTGTTTATTCATGCCAGGGGAGACATCAAGGAGGCAAGAACTTCAGCGGAGGTCTGTTCAGGTGTGAAGAAAATAAGGAAGGCTGCATTTTGAAAGTCCCTGACCTATATTATCTACCAAGTACACCATTTTGCTGTTGTCATTTGAATTTTTATCACTATTGTCATTTCATCATTAACATCACTAGTGTCAACACAAATAGAATTTCCTTTCTTGAACTTATATACGGTGTCTGTGTGTGTGTATGTGTGTGTGTGTGTGTGTGTGTGAGAGAGAGAGAGAGAAAGAGAGAGAGGTTAGCCATCTAGAAATTCCATTAGCTTCATACTAGAAACCATATGGCTATAAAGAAATATAGTCATGTTGTTTACTCAAAGAACAGCCAAACACTTTAAGAAAATAAAAGCTGAAATAAAAATAAAAGCCAACAATTGTGATACATTCCTATTATTTACATGTGAGGAGATTAACCCTTTAACATTTTTTTTTTATTTCTGTATGACCATCTAGAGCATCGGTTCCCATTATATGGTCCCCAGACCAGCGACATTTGTTATCACCTGGGAATTTATTTGAAATGCAAATTATTAAAACTCACATCTGACTCAGTGAATCAGAAGTCTGGGAAGGGGGCCCTGAAATCTGTGTTCTAAGAAGCGCCTTCATGTGAATCGGAGTACCTTCCCTCAAGTTTGGTTTAGATAAAATGTTACCACATCTGTACCTTGTTTACACAGAGCACTGGGAGTATTTGCCAACAGTCTGATGATAAAGTCATAGAGCTTGGATTATTTAGTGAGGGAATAAAAGCCAAGAAGCTATTTCATTTAAGTTTAGGCAGAAGTTAACTTTCATTCTGTACATGAATTTTGATTGGCACTGACTCTGACCTTTTGGAAGTATGAAGTTCCTAGCACAAATACTTTTAATCTAATACAGATTTTTGACCTCATCATTGACAGAAGGTTGGCATTTCTCATATACAGAGACAAGACTATCTGACCTTTTTGCATTACAATGATTGTCATGATTGGCAGGGCTTGGCCTCTCTTTTGAAGAGTTGTGGCACTTGGCACCCTCAAATCATAAAAAGAACCTCCATCCTGTTCTCTAAAGCCTGAGTATGAGAGATTGCCCCATCTGGTGATATCCTAAGATGCTGTTGTTTCAGTGACTCTGGGGATGACTCTCAGCTTCCTGATGATGACCGTATATAGGCTGGCAGCTGCCATTCCGATGTCCTTAGCTTGCATTGATACTGCTTTGACAGCCAAGACCTTTGCTTGAGCAGCAGTGTGAGTTGATTTCAACTCGGCAAGGAGATACCTTTGGAAACCTTCATCTAGACTGCATACCTCACAGCAGACTGCTGGGAAAATAAGACAGGCAGAAGGCAATGCAAGAGATAATACTTTCTTCATTTGTGAAATCCAAATAGGTTAGAAGGTAATGTTTTTATCTAACCTATACCACCTTTTCCATCAAAAAATTATATATATTTAATATTTTTTGAAGGGCTAGGTGGTATAAGTTAGATAAATGTGTAAATAATCATCGCTTCTTTAGCCAAGGATATTGCAAGGCACAAGAGGAAGTGAAGTGACACAAAGAAAAATAAGATTCATCCTTGGATGCATACAATCTATTTGGCAAAAAGATATACATAAATTCACATCTAAAGAGGCAGTTTAGCTCCAGATTATTATGAGAATTACCAAATATTCCCATTTTACAGCATAAGAAGAGAGGACACTTGTTCTTCCTCATTTTTGTTGTATTTGGGCCCCCCAAAGGATTGGATGATGCCCACCCACATTGGTGAGGGTGGTTCTTTTTATTCAGTCTACTACATCAAATGTTAATCTCCTCCAGAAATGTCCTCACAGATACACCCAGAAAAAATGTTTGATCAGCTATGTGAGCCTCCCTTAGGTCAGTCAAGCTGACACGTAAAATTAACCATCACAGTAATCGACTCTACAAATTATGCTTGTAGTTGAATATTCCATCTCTCCACCAGAAAAACTACTTCGGGACAGGGACCATTCTTTTTCCATTTATTAAATATGTTTTGGAGTCCCACTTATGTATCAAGACCTTTTGAATGTGCTGAAAAAACAGTGTTGAATAAAGTAACTGTCATGTAGCCTACATGATCAATAGCTCATCTTTCCTCTGGCACCTATTATCATGCCTTGCAAATCAAAGATCTATAAACACTTGAAAATAATAGTGAAAATTAGGAAAGATTTGAGCAAGAAAATGAGAAAAATAGAAACAGGAGACCAATGATATTGTCAGCTATTTGAATATTGAAAGAACCATTACTTGTGCAGAAATAAAGCACTCCTTTGAAGTAAATTAAAAAAACCTTCCTACCATCTTTGATAACTAAATTATCAAGGTCAGGGAAGTTTCACATACAAAAATGGATATGTAATGATATTCACTTTTTAGAGACTTTTAGAGACTTTTAGAGACTTTTAGAAAATAAGTGATTACTGTAGGATGTAGATACATCCTATACCTATGGATGGAGCCACTAGTTTCACCTCCATTTAGGGGATATAAATTAGCTTTCTAAAATCCTAAAGTGATTTGTTCAATATTGAGCCTAGTTAATGACAAGGATCTATAAAGAATGTGGGACTTTTGCCTGGACTTAAGTTCCTGATCTAAGTATTTGGGCACTTTTTTTATTATAAAATGAAATTATAGCCATTTCCAGTCCTAAATAATTTGGGCCAAATAGATTTTACATGTGATATTTATGACTCATGTACCCTATTCTGTAAAACTTCCCCTAAAGACTCATTAGATGTGTTTTATGTGAATTTTTCCCAGCCTTGCACTTTCATTAACTGGAAGGAAGAGAATAGAGCCTGCTTACAATGCCACCAGACCCATGCCAAAGCCCTCCCTTGACAGATGTCTTCCTAATGAATTATATATATTGTAAACAAGTAGTACGTGCCAGCCCAAGGTTTTCATTAATTTTTCATTAATGAAATGCACCACTTAGCTTGTTTGACATTTAAGTGAGCCACATAAATTTAAACTAGAGGTCACCATAAAGAAAGCATTTGCAAGTGTCACTGAAGGAACAAGCTAGCAGCTGTTCCACCTCTTAAATCAAATCCTGCTCCAAACCATGTTCAAGTTTACCACCACCAGATTAATAGAATATGTAACAAGTAAATGATACTATAATTACCTGCTAATGACTGATTTGAAATTGAGTGTTCCATGCTATTATTAAAGAATGCTGTATGTTTTTACATGTTTCTACTTCAGTTTTTGTTCCCTCATGGACAACTTAGAAATCAGATGTCTGGCAGATATCTTGGTTCTGATGGATATAGGGAGTGTATTTAAGTCCCTTCCCACTCCCCAATATATAGCATCTACCATGGGCTTCAGGTTTCCAAATAAGAACTCTGAATTAAGGCAACATGGCAGAACAATACTCTAGAATTATGGTTAAAAATACACTGACAACAGGAAATCCAAATGCTTACATGATCCAAAAAGCCCAAAGATGTCATACAAGAAAATTCCCAGAAATGTGAGATATAGCTGTACTTTAAAATATGTTTTTGAGGGCTTCCCTGGTGGCGCAGTGGTTGAGAGTCCGCCTGCCGATGTAGGAGACACGGGTTCGTGCCCTGGTCCGGGAGGATCCCACATGCCGCGGAGCAACTAAGCCCGTGAGCCATGGCCGCTGGGCCTGCGCGTCCGGAGCCTGTGCTCCGCAACGGGAGAGGCCACAGCAGTGAGAGGCCCGCATACCGCAAAAAAAAAAAAAATATGTTTTTGAAAAAGAACCCTCTTTCCTTCTGCTCTTGATTAACATACAGGTCCACCTCACTCAAAGCATATCAATTCTAGAGCAACACATGTAACTCTAGACTCTTCAAATTGATACAGATGTAGCTGCTGTCTTTCTTACCTGATCAGCATTGGCTTGGGATCCAGGTAGAGCTGAATTTACAGGGGCCGTTACATCTATCTAGAGTTCTTTGAAGTTGAAGAAGGTAGGGGCCAACAGAAAATCATTTTTTTCTCCCCAGGATATATATCATCCACATAAAATAAAAGCAAAACTATAAAGAATACCAGGAGCACACCTTATGCTGGTCAGGAGGTGGGACACATTTTTAATTGCAAAAACATTTATTATGCTGTACCCGATACCATGCTAGGTACAGAGAACATATAGGAGTATATGAACTGCTCGTACATTCAAAGATCTCATTTTAGTGGTGGATATAGACATGTAATCAGACCACGTTCATATAACCAGGTAGTGCAGTAAGAATACAGTATTCTTAGACTGTTTCCTCCCACCATAAAGTCCTCTCAGACACAAAATATTCCCAAACTTTGCTCTCAAATGCAGTAGCACATTTCTGAATGAAAAATTTAGTAACAAATGAAGGGAAATAGAACAAATAATCCTTGTCTAAAAGGAGCATGCATCTCTTGCAATTCTGTTGTAAGCACTCTGGTTGGACCACAGAGCTTTCTCTTTGGTTATAATCTGACCGTGAATTTTCTATTGCCAAGCACATTTCTCTCTTCTGGTGGTCGTCCTGGGGTTCATTTATTTCCTTGCCTCTTTCGATCTGTCACCGTTCACTTTTTTACCTAGAGTTTATTACTTCACATCAGCCCACTCCTCTGCAATACTGCTTCAGAGGGATCAACATTTCCCCAGCCTCTCCTTTCCTTGCTATTCCTCAGAAAAACAACACAAAAAATTTGCTTCTGAGAGCAGCTCTGCTAATCACTTAGTGAGGCCGACTAAATGATGACAACAATAAACTTGCCTCAGAGCAACGTTAAGGAGAGAAGAAAACAGTCCCAAACAAGTCTGTACTGGTGATCCTCACTTGAAGAAAATGGGGAGGAGATTAAAATACAGAGCTTAGAACAAGACTTATTAAAACCTCCAACTATTCCTCAAACATCTTTGCATCACCTATTATTGTTCTCATTTCATACAGCTCATTCTGATGCCTCTTTCAAATGAGAAAAAAACTCAGCTAGCCTGTGAGGGTTCTTTCCAATCACCTCTCTTCTTACCCTAATAAGTTAGTTAAAACAGCAAGTGTTTGTGTAATAAGACTTCCTCTTTTCTGTTGGCCAAGTCTTTGACACTGAATACCCCAATATCCTTTAGTTTTTATATTTCTCAAGGCCACGTTCATTAAAGATGTACCCTGCTTCAAAACTTTCTCCAGGTCCTGAAGATGCCTTCCTCCTAGAAAGCCATTTCCACCCCATCACGCAACAGACATGCAAGTCATTAGGACGTGGGGAAGAAACAAAGTGGGAAAAAAATTGAAATGTATCCAATTTACATATTATTATTTTCATCTGGAGAACTATAAGTCAGAGGGGATCCACCTCCTTTCCCCATAACTCTCCTCATCCTCTGATCAATTATAGGATTATCTAATTCACATAATAGTTAACTAATGAACAGATATGCTTGTTACACATATGTATTTAAATTCCCAGCTTATGATGGCAAAAGCCTAAGATACCAACAGTGGCTAAGGAGATTTCCTTTCTTAGTATCTTCAGCCATTCTGAATAAGAGTATATAGCAACTTGACGATATCCTCATCCAATAATTTTTAAAATCCCTCCAGAATTTATCAATATAAATTCAAACAAAAAGTGGAAGAAGGGCTAACTAAAAGGTCATGAAAGTGAAGGCTTATTGTTGACACAATAAATAGTATTTTCACCACATGGCTTCTAAACACAATTAGAAATAAAACAAAAGTAGTGGAATGTGAAGTTCAAAATATTATCTTTATTGAGGATTAAAAGGAGAGGTTTGAGTTTAGTGTTAAAGTTGAAGTCTAAGTGACCTGCTACATGAATCTCCCACCCAATGAAGGACATACTACAACTCCATAAAATACCTCAAAATTTTGAGCAAAATAGCTCTTTTAAGTTACTATGTCTGGGGTTAATCTATGTGACACAGTAATGATAATAGGTATAACACCTAATGAATGACAGAGGACTCAAGAATGGTAATAAGGATAGGAGGATGGCAGAAATAAACAATAGAAAAGGAAGAGGAGAAAGACTATTTGTTGTTTTGGTTTACAAAAATTCAATTCCATAGATTTGAAAGCATTTCATTCCTGGTTCTAACCCATTTCTCTGATAAATGCATTTCTCTAGTTATACGTATTTATGTTCAAACCACTCTTGATGTGATAAAGACCAAGAGACTCCCCCCAAAATCTTCTCTTGCTATGTTTTTTTTTAAAAAATTCATATCATTTCAAAAACTAAGACTAGGCAAAGATGATTAACAGGACAAGTACACTGTCTAGCTCATTTGTGCAGAGGGGAATCTCCAATGCCCAGCTCTTAAATGTTTCCCTCAGTTAGATAATTCCCCTGCTTGCTGTCAAAAGACCTGTAGATTCATTACAGTGAAAAATAGTAAGAAGGAATTTCCTTTGTAAACCAATTAAACTTAGAAATTCAGTTTTTCTAAAAAAAATTTAAAAATTTTTATTTTTTTAAAATAAAAATTCTAAAAAATAACAACATAACCTTCTGCTTTTCTTCTCCACTCCCTGTATGTCTATCTGGTTTCCCGTCTTGATGGTCTACATAGACTAATGTCCTCATTCCCAGTGAAAGATGTCATCCCTATCTAGCTCCATATCAAATAAAAGGGAAAGGGAATTTTATATCCCTGATTTCCCATCACCCAAATAAATTAAGAAAACTTAATTACTTCTTAAATATGTATTGAATCCATTCTTGCTATCCTTGCCATTATTGTCTTCCTCTAGGCCCTCATTATCCTTCTATGGCTTCATCTAAGTGCCTCCTCAAAGCTTCTGTTCTCAAATTATGCGTGGCCATCCTCTCTGCTTACCAGCACAGGGCTTTTCTAAAATACAAATATGACCATTTCAGTCCCCTGCTTAAAAGTGTTTAATGACTCTCAGTAACTATAGGATAAACACAGGGTTACTTGATATTATCTTCATGATTCTGCTCCTGTCTACATTATCCCATTTTTTACCTTAGCACTTGTTATAGGATATACATGTACTTCATGTTCAGGATACACTAAATAGCTTAGAATTGTCCAAAGTTCCATACATTCTACATCCCAAATAGAAGTCCCCTACCTGCCTCCAATTATCATTTACCTCAAAACCTTATTTTGTCCCAAACTATGACAGAAGATATTTTCTATAAAGTGCTCCCTAACACTTCAAGATAGATTCAATCACTTCTTCTATGAGTTGTACCCCACTAGTGAATCACAAATTAGGATAATAATGTATAAGATAGGGTAGGGTAGGATAGGATAGAAAATAGTTTATCACATATAGTAAAGATAATACTGCGCTAGCAAATTCTTCTCACACACTCAGAAGAGGAATGTGTATGCATGTGTTTTCATGTGTATGTGTACGCACTATGTCACATACTGGAAAATAATGTATAAAGCATTTCTTGCTGAGAGCCATCGTTTTAAAAAATTGAAAATAATTATAGTAAACTATAAGCACATTGAAGCCAGGGACTAATCTCATAATAATTAAACAATATCATCTGTGTATGAGTATTTGCTTAGAAACAGGTTCTGGCCTTTCTGCTATAAATATAATTGTTAATATTTTGACCACCACCCTGCAAAATAGATATTATCATCCCCATTTTACAAATGAGGATGCACGTTTATACTCTATTTTTGGTTTACAAATTTAGTTCCAGTGATTTGGAATTACATCACTTTTTGTACCATTTATTTTGGTAAGTATATTTTTTTCCAGTCACATACATCATATGCAAATCATTTGATATGTTAAAGACCAAAGGATTATTCTGTGGAGAGGTAAAACTGAAAGTTGTATCAAATCTATTTGGCCCCCAAAATCTATACTCTTTCTACTACTGTTTACTACCTCTACTAAGGTTAGATGACCCTGTTGGATTCCTAGCACCTGACACACTCATTCAATCAGAGCTCAATGAAATTACATTAAGAGTCCACGTGCATCATGGTAGTTTTACAAGCTAGGAATAAGCAAGTTACTAAAGCACATTTCTTGCCCTCTCAAAGGTCTACACTAATAAAAAGACAGTAATACAAATATATGTCCAAAAATATGCAATGGCCAAAAATATGGAAAATGGCCTCTTTGCAAAGAGGCACAGCGAGAAACACATGGGCATTCAAAACCATTAAAAGCGCTGGCTTTGGCTACTAATAAGCACTGTTTTATTATTTTTTTAAACCTACATACCTATGTTTATTTTTATTAGGGATTTTTCAAGCATAACAAAATGTATAGAGACTAGTAATAAAGGATGGTACCTACTGGTCCACATTATCAAATTCACACACTTCACTATCCTCTCTTTAGGTACTTTCATTGCAATAAAAAATAGGTAGATTTGCAGTCCAGCACATTAGGTTTTTGTACAATTTCAATTATTTTCCTTCCCTAAGGAAACCACTACACTAACTTGATATACAGCATACCACTACACTTTTTATTGTATTTGGTACTATTCTTTCATTAGCAAAGGCTTTTTTTCATTTTAAAAAGCTATGCATAGGCAGAATCATATTGTGTGTCATTTACAATTGGTTTTTTTTTTAACATCTTTATTGAAGTATAATTAATAAGCACTATTTTAAAAGCCCTGTCAAATCGGAAAATGAGCCGTGGTCTTTCTTTACCTTTATAACTCATTAACACCAAGTACAGGCAAGTTTCCAAATACATTTTCTTGTTTTGTTTGACAGTCTTATCTCAAGTGTAGGCAATTTCAAGTTTGTTTTGGCAATAGCTTTTAAAAAATATGCTGACATTTCAGTTGGTTGTGAATTATATTTACTATTTTACCACATTTGGTAAGGTCTGTCATTTTCCTGATATTAATTATATCAATCTAACCACTGCTGCAAGAACAGGCTTACTCTTACATTTAATATATTAATACATATGCATATAAAAGCATAAATAGATATGACTAGTAAAATATAGATGTAGATGAAAAAATATGCCCCTCCCTGGCATAAAGGCCTGAACAGAGAGATGCCCACTTCTAATTGAGACTATAGGGAGGAGGCCAAATTTTGCACACCTGCGGGTACAGCTATCAGAATCAAGTTGCCCCATCTGGCTTAATGTTGAAGCTCCTTGCCTTTTTCTCCAGTGGCTACATGACTGTTTTACATAATCATTTAGGTCTTGTTTCCTTAACTGTAAGGTAGAGATATTAATCTACCTCCTAGGACTGTTCTGAGGATTAAAGGAAATAGGATAAAGATTGTAAGAGACCTGGCACTCATCAGAACACAAATAACATCTACTGATAAGATATGATGATTTAGTAGGTGGGGAGAAGTGGTTAGGATTTCATTTTGCAGGAGGATTTGATGAGAAATTCTGTAAAACCTTTAAGGTTTGAGAACTGTGTCTGTTCAGCACTTTATTCTCAGCAACTGGCAGAATGTCTGGCATATAGAAAGTTTAATAAATGTTTTGGAATGAATGAAAAGATGAGAATAATACAGCACAGTTGATCACTGCTCCTGGGGACTAAAACTCAATTATTTGGAGTAAATAGTAACTATCCCCATAATACCAGCTCCGGCTCCCCATCAATGCCATCTCCCAAGCAATACGTAAATGTTAGGTAACACATGGCAGAGACTGATCCAAGCAATACGTAAATGTTAGGTAACACATGGCGGAGATTGATACCAACAAGCTTGATTTCAGTGGAGGAGAAAGTGGCAGTGAAGGATGGAGGTGAATGCAGCATACATTATTTTCTAGTCTCATACACACTGCTCATCTCCATTCTCCCCTCCACCCCTACAACCCTGTCCCTCATCTTACTGTTTGTTTTTCCAAAGTTTCTAGTCCAGGCCTCTCATGAATCAAAAGAGGAAATCAAACACAAATGCTACTATTGGAGACAATGCAGGAAAATGAGAACATATTACTCTGCTGTGTTACTTAATATATAATGAAGTTTAACACAATGGGAGGGCATGGCCACCTCTGCCCCGCCCCCCAACAAGCAATTTTATTTCCAGGAATATGAGAGAAGTTGATGTGCACCTTCAGGCCAACATGAGAGATCTCGCAAGGCAAGGAGAGGCCCCGGTTTCCTTCTGAGATCTAATGTCAGAATATGGTCTTATTATCATTGATATAGTTCCTGTCACCCAGTTCTCTAAGTTAGCATAGCCAGAAATAAAACGTGGCATTGATATATATATATACCTCTGTTTTCATATATACAGCACAGAAATATAAAATTAAAACATTCAAATGTAGAGGTATAATAAATTTCAGTAAATAAAAATGTACAAAGCTAAACTTCAATAGTCACTCCCACACTTAGAACAAAAATAAGTTAGACACACAGTAAATTTAGCCCAGAGGAGATAGGATGCAACATTTGCTTATCTGAGGCAAACATATCCTGGCACTGGAAAGAATTCAGCTAGAATAGTTAACAAATAGGTGGGAGCACCCCCTAGATATACAGGGAGTGTGCCTGCTCCTTAAGCTTTTCCTCTAGGCAGTTTTTTGTGGGCACTCACAAAATCTTTGGCAAGAATATTAAGAAAGCGTTTCTTTATGAGAATAAGGAAAACAGCAGGCACTGCAGGAGACACAAGAAACCCCAACCTGGACCCTCCTCCCCTATCTTCTCTGTAGAACAAAAGACTTAATCTGAGGAGCAGTGCATTAACAATACTGTCACCCTTAAGCACTAAAGAAAACACATTGCAGGTAGGGAAAGGAAACTGTGACAGCATGGAGGAAGGCCAGGAATATTGACTAGTCCAGAAATCTGGAAAGTGGGCAGGACCTCTGAGAAGCTCATTTCCCAAAGATGTAAGGTCACAGTGCTTACCTGAAATGGATGTTTAAATAACAGAAAATTCTTCACCTGAAACGCCAAGCATCAGGCTAACAAATATCAAGTAAAACTGAAATACTGCTGGAAAAATTGTAAGAACATAGGAACATATCCTTTCTAAGGTCAAGCACAAAGAAAAGACCTAAAGTAGAGGATGTAGTAGTCACTGAGTAAAGTCCTCTGACAAACCAGCTCATCCTAAGCACAAGGTATCCTAGAGGAATCTGAAGCCTGTGGTGGTGCACTGAGTTTATTCACAGCACTAGTCAACCTTAAACCCAGCACAATTCTGAACGCTATTAGTCCAAATCTTGAAACTAAAGGCCAAGTAGAAGAAAAGACATGCTCATTTCTAAGAATAAGAAACTACCTCATTTTTTCTAAATTTATTGAGATAATTAATAAATATAATTATATATATATTTAAAGTATATGACAGTGATTTGATACACATACATTACACAATGCAAAATATGTAAGATATATGAGAAATTTTAATAGAAATAGAAACTATAAGAAATAATCAAACGTTGGGGGCGGGAACACTGTAACAGATAAAGAATGCATTCACAGGTTTCATCAGTAGCCTTGACACAGTTGAGAAAAGGATCAGTGAACTGGACGATAGGTCAATAGAAATTTCCCAAACTGAAACACAGAGAAGGGGAAGAACAGAGCATTCAAAAGATGTGGGACAATATCAGATGTTCTAACATAACATATGTATAATTTGAATCCCAAAGGAAGAGGAAAATAAGGCAGACTAAATATTTATAGAGTGAATGACTGAGAATTTTCCAAAATTAATGACAGACAAGTAACAGATTCAAGAAACACCAAGCAAGATAAATACCAAGAAAAACAACCACAATCACCTATTCAAACTGCTATCCCCTATTCAAACTGCTAAAACACACACACACACATACACACACACACACACACACACACACACAGTCCTTCACACACTTTATACACAAAGCAGGTAAGGATTACAACAGACACTTTAACAGAAACCATGTAAGCCGAAAGTTAATCAAGTGACATCTTTACAGTGCTGCAAGAAAAAAACAGTAAAACTAAATCCAGAAATATATAACTTATTATTTAAATGAAGAAACAAAACTTTTTTTCAGACAAATAAACAGAGCATTTATGGCCAGCAAACCTACACTCTAAGAAATGCTGAAGTGGTTAAGGAAGTTCTGAGGCAGAAAGAATATGGGGCCAGGCATAAACTTGGATGTACACAAAGATATGAAGAGCTCTAGAAATGTCCTAACAAAAGTTTTCTTTCATCAATATCTCCCTCAGGCATATCAGTGCAAAAATTCCTCAACAAAGTATTAGCATATCAAATCCAACAATATCTAAAAAGGATAATATGTCACAATTGAGTGAGATTTATTCACAAGGTTGATCCAACATTGGAAAATTGATCCTTATGTGTCTGTTAAAACCCATAGACATTTACAGTACAAATAATGAACCTCAAGGAATATTTGATGTCTTTAACTGGTAAGCAGATAGGTAAACTATCATACTATGGACTGCTATTCAAGGAAGTAAACAAAGGAACAAACTATTGGTTCAAATAATATGAATTCCAAATACATTTTATTGTGAAAGACTATATAATGTATATGATTTATATGACATTCCAGAAGGCAAAACTATAGGGACAGAGTACAGATCAGTGGTTGCCAGGAACTGGGCATGTGGGATGGGGTTGATTACAAAAAGGCAGTAGGGGATTTCTTTGGGTGCCAAAGTTGCTTTCTACCTTAACTGTGGTGGTGGATACACAAATCTATCAATTTTTCAAAACCCATGGAATTATATGCCACAAAGTGAATTTTACTGAACGTTAAGTTTTTTTTAGTGCATAAACCTACGACTGGAAAATCCTTGAACTCCTTCACAGATCTTAGAAACTACTACAAAATGAAGAGCATTTATTGAAGAGCATATTTAAAACAAATTCCATACTCTCATTTGGCCATAGTGTCCAATTATGTATGGTAAAGGATAAGAGTACTTAAAAGAGAGAAAACATTTCAGAAAAAAGGAATTCAGGGTCAAGATCTCCGTGACTCATCTAAGTACAAATTTTAAATGGGCCTATATTGTTGAGTCTGAAATCAATCTGTTTTTAGTGAATGATTTTGACTTTGCATGCTGGTCATGAACATGTTTTGTGTTAGTCTGTCAGAAGGGCAAACTGAGTAAATTCTGGGAGTAAGTATGACTTCATTTTCTTTTAGTGCTGTATATTATACTTCAACGGCCAATTGTTTTAGAAAAATCTCAGATAAGGTATATGTGAGTTGATTATGCATGGGAAAATATCATTATCCTAAAAATAGCTCCAGTATTATTCCTATTCCTTGTTGATCCTTAATCTGTATTTACAATGATAAACATAATGGCAATAAAACTAAGAAAAATTAAGTTTACTATATTCAAACTGTATGCAATTTTTCAAAACAATAGAATCAACTTTCTATATCATAACATGTAGTTTAAAAATCTAGGAGTATTTACTAGTGCTGTGGAAGAGGGGAGAGAATTGGATATTACTTTAAAGTTGGTGTGAGGTTTTCTATAAATTATTACCACTGTTATAGAAAATGAAAGATTACTATCTTACCATATCTAAATAAAAGCAAACATGAAGATGTATGGTTACAGTTTGCTTAATTTTAAGACATTTATGAACTATATGATCAGAATAATGAAAACATTAAAATAGGGAAATGATCATGCATCTTTTTTAGAATAAAACCTAGAAGTTTAGAAATACAGTTACAAATATTATAAATATAATAGACCTAAAATTTCTAAATCTAAATGCATCAAAATGGAGTCTATGAGAATAAGAATTTATAAAGTTCTACAGTGAACACTAATAAAAAAAATCAAGATAAAGAATGTTTGAACTTTTATACTATGTGCCTAGTCCCATCTGCTGATACAAACATGATCATCTGTCTTAGTTCAGGCTACTATAACAAAATATCAAAGACTGGGGGGCTTAAACAATAGGAATTTATCATAGTTCTAGAGGCTGAGAGATCCAAGATCAAGGTTTCAGCTGATTCATTTCCCCAGTGAGGGCTCTTTTCCCGGATTGTAGAAAGCCAGTTTCTTATAAGGTCCTCACATGGTGGGGAGACACTCTGGTCTTTCTTCCTCATCTTATAAGGACACTGATGTTATCATGGGTGCCCTACCCACAAGATCTCATCTAAACCTAATTATGTACCCAAAGACCCTACCTCCAAATACCATCACATTATGTGTTCGGGCTTAAATATATGAATTTTAGAGAGTTACAAACATTCAGTCCATAACACCATCCTATAATGGACCATTCATCTATATACATACTAATGTATTTAGAAGACTGGTGTGATAGTGGAGGTGGAATACCATTCCCTATGATGGTAAGACACACTACTAACCAGAAAAGGAAGAAAATTTTACAGATGGAGTTGAAAGCAATCAGAAGAGTCAAAACTTGCAATATATCAGCTTGTAGAAACAAACCTTTCCGTGAGACATGAAAGGCAGCTCACTAAGAGTATTTTAATAGAATGAGTTCTGGGAACATAGATTTTAATAAAATTCAACTCACTTAATTAGGTCACGTAAGAAAAAAATATATGCAAATTTACGGGTTTTCATTAAAAATGAAAGTTTGGCATTAAAAATCTAATCCATCATTTGTAGAAGCAACACAATTGCACACAATGTATGTATTTATCTCAATCCCATTATGTGACATTCATATTTCCATAGTAAGACTTTAATTTCAGATGACAATGATGACGGTTTTGCCCTTTTGAGGTAACTTAAAGGAAGGTGGGAAAGGAGAAAGAAAATGTAAAGGGAACTTGGGTCATAAAATAGCAGCATCATTATTGCTATCGAGAATCAAAGGGACTTGACCTGAGAGGCTTCTGTTTAAATGAATCTTTTTTCTAAATGTGAAAGAGACATCTTATATGAATTTGTTGGATAATATTTTTGATGTCCACATGTAAAAAAAAATTCACATTGTTACACTCAAATCTGTATACTTGTCTTTTTTGACATATATGTGTGTGTATATATGTTTATATATATATATATAAAATGATAGTCATAAATGTGATCATATAATCCCTTACTTCAAATTCTAATCTCAGCCCTCTCCACTCTCCCTCAGGCAGAAAAAGCAATACAAAGTCTCTCAGGCTGATGGAAAAACAGAATGCCTGCATGGCTAGATCAGAGAGAGCCAGGGCAGAGTAGTACGGGAAGAGTTCTTAGAAGTTGGGTAAGCATACATACACACACACACACACACACACACACACAGGCCATGGAATGACTTTGGATTTTAAGCAGAGAAGTCAATGCAGACTTTTACAAAGAAGATAAATAAGACAGTTTATATTTTGAATGATAATTCTAGTTGCCAAGTAGTTTATGCATTGTAGACAGGAACAAGTAGAAGAAACCAAGTCAGAAAATTACTTCATTGAACAAAGCAAAAACAATACTAAACTTTCTTTGGGTTATTTGTATGGCAATATGTTAATATAAACGTTTCAGACATTACATGAAATTTCTAAAAATCTTGTATGTTCTGGTATAATGTTATAAGTCATAATTCTAGTTATTACTTTAAAATGTATATCTCAGAAATAACTAAATTTCCTTGTCAACTGCATTATTATGAACTTTCATCAAATCTTTAACCGTGGTCATTTTTAAGTCTTTTGTCATTTACAGACAGTTCTGGGCGTACTCTGATGCTTTTGCAAAATGTTCCTATAAAAGGGTTTCATCTTCAAGGAATTCAATGGAAAAGACTCTGACAAGTACAGATTTCTGGTAACTGACTATACTGCTGAACCGAATGAATAAGCATTTTCAGAACTCTAATGGAAAACTGATGAATTCATTAAAGTGCTAACAAAAGATCAAGATTTTAAAAAATTACATGGGACTGAGTGAACTGATGAGGATGATTATAATTTTTGTGACTTTGTTTGAATAAAAAATAATTTAAAAAATCCCACAAGGACTCAGAGGCAAAAAATATATAAATCAATTTTCACTGCAAAGTAAAGGAGCTGTTACAGTGGAGGATTACTGGACTGAATGTCAATATTATGACATAGTATGAGTGTGTTTTGTGTTTGGTAATTGAAATCATTGTTGCTTTTGTTGTGGTCATCCATTTACAATGCTTGGTGTCCGTTTATTTATCTCTTGTAAAAATAAAATACAGTCTGTGTGTGTGAAAAAAAATAATAAATAATAAAGAAAGAAAATTACTGCATTAATCCATACAGGGCTGGGGTCAGTGTGGAAGCAGGAGATGTGATGAGAGTGGTGAAATTTGAAGACAGAGTTCATAGGATTTGCTAAAAAAAAAATGATGTCCCACCATTTTATCTTTATTCACAATGATGATCTGACTTAAATGCTGCTTCTAAAATCTCTGCCTACATGAATCTGATATACTCATTAGTATCCAGCTCAAGTTCCCTTTGCGTGATTCCTCAGACTACTCCCTTCTACAATAATCACATCTTCTCCAGAACTCATAGTTTTTCCTTTCCAGCATGTCCCAAACTGCTGATAAATCCCAACAGCCAAAGACCAATAAGAACCAATTGAGAGTCAAAAAAGTTTTTGTTAACTTGCTGCAAAAAGGGAGGAGACTCCCAAAGAAACCATAAAGTACCTTATCATAAAAAGAGGACATAAGGCTATAACAGGGTATTGAAAAAGGGAGAGTTTAGATAAAATTTAAATGCAGTGTTTTGTTTGGAACAAAAAAAGCAGCCCTTATGTTTAAAGGTTTAGACTAAGACTGAGAAGCAGGACTCAGGGTCCATTTCCTTGGAAACTACAAGTTAGGGAAATGTGGAATTTTGTGTCCAAAAACCTTTTATCTGAGACTCTAAAGCTGGCTGAAAATCAAAGCTGCTCTCCATATCAAAGTGACCCAAATAGCTAGGATCTTCTGAGCAAGAATGGGATGTTCCATTCTCACCGATATGATTTGAAACCACAAAGTTTATGGTAGTTTATGGTTTTTAGGTATTTTTAAAACTATGTCTTATTAATACCTAAAAGCAGTTTCTAGAGATTTACACTGTGTACTATAGAACCCTGATATTCAATGGGAGGTTATTAGTCATCTTTTTTTCTGGGAGTGAGGGGGATGCTAATTATATTTCTCATAAAATTTTTAGTAAACACATTTTTTTAAAAAATATGTGAACCTAGGAATAAACCTACCTAAGGAGGTAAAAGACCTGTACTCCAAAAACTATAAGACACTGATGAAAGAAATTGAAGATGACACAAACAAATGGAAATATATACTGTGTTCTTGGACTGGAAGAATTAATTTGTCAAAATGACCATACTACCCAAGGCATTCTACAGATTCAATGCAATCCTTGTCAAATTACCAATAGAATATTTCACAGAACTGGAACAAAAAAATTTTAAACTTGTATGGAAACACAAAAGATCCTGAACAGCCAAAGCAATCTTGAGAAAGAAAAACAGACTCAGAGGAATCAGGCTCTCTGACTTCAGACTATACTACAAAGCTACAGCCACCAAAAGAGTATGCTACTGGCACAAAAACAGACATATAGGTCAATGGAACAGGATAGAAAGCCCAGAAATAAACCCACACACCTACGGTCAAGTAATCTTCAACAAAGGAGGCAAGAATATACAGTGGAGAAAAGACAGTCTTCAATAAGTGCTGCTGGGAAAACTGGACAGCTACATGTACAAGAATGTAATTAGAACATTCTCTAACACCATATACAAAGACAAACTGAAAATGGATTAAACACCTAAATGTAAGCCTGGATACTATAAAATTCCTAAAGGAAAACATAGGCAGAACACTCTGACATAAATTGCAGCGATATCTTTTTGGATCTGTCTCCTCGAGTAATGGAAATAAAAACAAAAATTAAAAATGGGACTTCATCGGCAGAGGAATGGATAAAGATACGGTACATACATACAATGGAATATTACCCAGCCACAAAAAAGAATGAAATAATGCCATTTGCAGCAACACG